>NC_135478.1:2277746-2555246 GCF_052094955.1 Ictidomys tridecemlineatus
GGGCTGAGGTGTTGGTGGGACCAAGTGGGCAGGGGACAAGGCAGCCTGCTGCGTTGGGACAGCACTGAAAGCCCCAGGAGGACTCAGGAGGAGCCTGGAGCAGGCTGGCGTCAGGGAGCTGGGCACAGGTGGGGGGACGGTGGCCAGCCAGGCTCAGAGGCGGGGCACGGCCAGGTGGGCGTCCAGTACCCAGGGGGCCGGGGGCAGACTGCGGGAGCCATGGACAGCACCAGGAGGAGCTCAGGCCTCCCGTGGCTGCAGGAAGCGTGGGCCGCATCCCCCTGTCCCCGGCTAGAGGCTCGAGAGTCGACCAGGGCCTTGCCCTTGGTGAGGGGCAAGTCTCAGATTCCCATCAACCTGGTGCTTGGCCCGGGAGGGCACATGTCCATGGCAGCAGGAGCCGTGGGGTGGGGCAGAAGGGGCACAAAATGAGGTTCCCCCACCCTGGGCTCCAGGGAGCTGACGGAATCCCAGGGCCGGGCAGGGGGCAGGGCGGGATGAGGCGCTCAGAAGCCCCGGTGCCCACAGAGGACTCTGCTAGAGGAGGCCACGCTGCCCCTCACACTGGCCCTCGGCACCCACCGGGAGCGGGACTGCGGGCACACCCAGCCTGCCCAGCGTGGGCGAGGGGGCCCAGTCGGTCGAGGCGGGTTGCTGCTCCTTGTCCTGGGGCCGCGGCTCCTCCTCTGGCTGCCTGCAGCGCGTCTCATGGTGCCTGTGGGCCAGACGGGACAGAGGGCTGGAGGGGACAGAGGGCTGGAGGGGACAGAGGGCTGGAGGGGACGGAGGCCCAGGGAGCCGACCTCTTGCAGCAGATGTGCTTGTGCCCCATGCCCACGTGTGGGCACAGCCAGGCCCCCTCTCCTTCACACCCACACTGAGGGCTCTCGCTCGGCTCCCGAGAACTGAGGGCACAGCCCTGCACAGCCCTGCCATATGCACGGTGGGACCGAGGCCCTGCGCGGGGGTGGGGGGCACCTCAGCTCCGAGCACCAGTTCCGCATCTCCTCCAGCCGCCGCTGGGCCCGCTGCCGCTCCTTCCTCATCTGCTCCTCCAGCAGCTTCCGCACCCTGCTGCTGGGCCTGGCGGCAATGGGGAGGTCGGGGTCCACTTTCTTCTGGGAAGGCAAGGCACGCTGTGAGAGCAGGCGCCCCCAGGGAGGGTGCCACAGCGGCCTTGAGAACACAGGAGGGCCCCAGGAAGCCACCCTCCGCGCCCACAGGGCAGTTCACGTCCTGAAGGCAGTGGGGGGAGGGCCACTGAGGGGAGCTCAAGGGTGAGCAACTGTCAGCCACCAAGGATGAGAGGTGACTCGGGTGCTCCTGATGGGGAGGGGCTGGGAGGGAGTGTCCCGCTCACTGAAGGACAGGGTGCTTCCCGAGCAAGGCCTCCAGAGCTGCTCACACAGCGCAAGATAGCTGTGACATCATAGCAAGGACATCTGAGGGCCACCTGTGCTCGCTCAGTACTCTGTCTGCTGCAGGTGGAAGCCTCACTGCACTGGAGAGTAACAAGGTGGCCACAGAACAGCCGCGAGCAGTCCAGCTAGCCCAGAACGCGCGTGCAGTCGGGGCCACCCAGCAAGAGGGAGACAACGGCCAGACCCATCCCATGGCTTTCCTGTGGGCTCACCCTCCTTGTTTTAGAAACCTGCCTGCAAATATGCATGACCAAAAGAATACAAAACCGTCGTTGGTGTCCCGAATCTATCCACTGTTCCACCCTCCACCCACCCATCTATCCATCCATGCACCCACCTGTCCATACACTCATCCATCCATCTACACATCCATTTATCATCTACCTATCCCTCCCTCCATCCATCTGTCCACCCATCCATCCATCTAAACATCCATTTATCCATCTACCTATTCTTCCCTCCCTCCCTCCCTCTATCCATCTGTCCACCCATCCACCTATCTAACCATCTACACATCCATCCTTCCACCCACCCATCCACCCATATATCTATCCACCTATCCATCCATCTACCCATCCCTCTACCCATCCACGCATCCACCCATCTATCCATCCACATATCCATCCATTCAACCACCCATCCATCCATCTGTCCACCCATCCACCCACCTATCCATATAACCATCCACCCATTCATCCATCTACATATCCATCCACCCATGTATCCTTTCTTCCACCCACCCATCCATCCATCCATCCACCCATCCATCCATCCATTCTTCCACCCACCCATCCACCCATCCATCAACTCATCTATCCATCCACCCACCCACCCATCCATGCACCTATCCACCCATCCATCTATCTACACATCCATCCATCCATCCATTCACCTACCCATTACTCTATCCATCCACCCATCCATCCATCTGTCCACCCATCCACCCATCTATCCATCTACACATCTATCCATTCACCCACCCTCCTACCCATCTATCCATCCATCCAACCATCTACACATCATCCATTCACCCACCCTCCTACCCATCTATCCATCCATCCAACCATCTACCCATCTATCCATTCATTCACCCATATACCCATCCATCCATCCATCCACCCCACCCATCTATCCATTCACCCATATACCCATCCATCCATCCATCCACCCCACCCATCTATCCATCCATCCACACACCCATCTATCCATCCATCCACCCCACCCATCTATCCATCCATCCACACACCCATCTATCCATCCATCCACACACCCATCTATCCATCCATCCACACACCCATCCACCTGCCACTCCTGCACCCATCCTTGGCTCCATCCCTGAGCACTCTGTGCAGGCAGTAGGGCAAGTGCTGATCCAGAACAGACTGTGACTGAGGTAAGAGGGACGTGGCCCTGTTTCTAAGGACATGCAGGAGCCTGAAGGGAGCATCCACAGCCAAGAGGGCTGAGGGGTGCCGAGAGCCAGCCCTGAGACGTGGCTGAGGCTGCTGGCCGGCAGGGCGGCCCTGAGAGTGGTGTATGGGAAGGCAGGTGGGCAGAGAGCATGGGGCAGGGGCTCCCAGCGGGAGGAGGGTGTGGTGGATCGTGGTGGAGAAGGGTCCAAGAGGTGGCTGTTCAGGCCTCACAGCGTCCAGAGGCTCAAGGGACTGGAGGCACTAAGGCCCAGTTTCATGGAGGCCAAAGGTGTGCTTCCTGATGTGGATCTGGATACAGAAAATGGAAACCCATGCCCTTGCCCACCCCGGGACCCCAAGGTAACCAGACCGGGCACTGGCAGGCGGGATAGCCAGGAGGCGGCTGAGCCCCTGGGTGGGCACCAATGCCCCCGCTGGACGCACCCTGTACTGCAGCCGGTGCCGCCGCCCCTTCACGTGCATGTCCCTGGCGTTGGGGTCGTTGAAGCTGCACTCACACAGCTTGCAGTGGAACCGGATCACTTTGCCCTCGTCGTTGCACACCTGGGACACGAAGCACAGCTGCCCGTTCCAGCAAAGCCCAGAGGACGAGGGACGTCACCAACATGCAGGCGACCGGTCAGTTCTGTGCCTGCTCAGGGTGTCATCCAAAGCCCGGCTGGCCTCCCGCCTGGCCCTTCCTCCTCCTGGCACTGCCCCAGGCTCCACCCCTGGCATCACCTCACTGAGGAGCCCGGCTCTGCCCTGCTGCGATCGCTGCCCACCCTGGCCCTCCCTGGGCCCCGCGGCCCTATGTGAGGCAGCTTCTTGACAGGGTAGCATGGTTCTGGCTGCTGTGGTCGTTCTGCCTGGGGCAAAATGTAAGATGCTGGATGGACTGGACCAGAACCTGAGCCTGGGAACGAAGGCACACAGGCCTGCAGCTCCCTGTGACTGCTGCGTTCTGTGCGTGGCCCGAGCCCCGGCAAGGCTCTGGGAGGTGGACGGGCCTTGTGGGACTGACTGCTTCTCCCTGGGTGCATTGAGGGGGCCGCGCAGGTGCATGGTGGCTCCCAGTGACCCGTCTTGGGCCAGAATTCAGAATCCGAGCAGAGGTGAGCTGAGGGACCCAGCCGCCTCCCCTCCCCCGTGGAGGCCAGCGTGGCCTGAAGCCGGCTGGCAGGGAGTGGCCCAGCCGACCCGCCTGGGAGCGTCCTGGGCCTCCTGCCACTGGCTGGGCTCTCTCCACCCGCCCTCTTCAGGGAGCAGATGGACAGTCCCACAAAGGTGACGGCATGCCCTGCCCCTCACTCAGGGCCATCGGGGGTCTGCGCGGAGTGCTGGCCCCACAAGGTCTGCTGTGGCACCCACGGAAGGGGCGGGTTCGCCTAGATCTCTCGTGATGAGCCCAGCGAGGTCGCGAAGCTGGATCCAGGTCTGGCCCTTCTGCACTGGGGATCGGCCACGCGGTGGCCTCTACCCACCTCCTCCACGTAGTCGGGGCCAACGGGCTCCGCGTCCGAGCAGCCCCCAGGGGCTTCCCACGGGCCTCCTCGGGAGGGCGGCTCTCCTGGCCCCTCAGACTTGTGCCGCGCTGACTTCCCCTCCGGGGGCCTGCTTCGTGCGGCCTGTGTCCTGGGAGGCCCTGAAGAGGGACAACCATGTCACCCCAGCCAGAAACCAGAGCTGGCTGGACACCCACCCGCCGTGCAGTGTGGGGTGCACACAGACCCAAGCCTCTCCTCGGCCCTTCCAGCTGTGATGGCCATCAGCGCTGCCTGGGCCACAGGCTGTGCCCGGGTGAAAGGGTCAGACTCAACGTGGAGTCACCTCGCCAGCCCCAGTGGAGCAGGGGCACGAGGAGAGAGGGCTCTGCGCAGACCGATGGATAAAGGAATCACCACAGCTGGCTGCTCACAGGAGAACCAGCAGCGCCACACGGTGCCCCAAGCCCCACCCAAGGAAACCGCATACCCCTGAGGCAGGGGCCACGCCCGTCAGGGCCTGCGATCCCCATCACTGGCAGAAGGCACCTGGACCTTTCTTTTAAGAGACCTTTCCATTGGGTGTTGTGGCCACGTCCGCGATCCCAACTACTCAGGGGGCTGAGGCAGGAGGTGGCGAGGTCCAGGCAGCCTGGGCAACCTAGCAAGGCCCTGTCCCCAAATTAAGAAAGGGCTGGGTGCGGCTCAGGGGTGAGCGCTTTCCCGGTGTATGGGAGCCCGGCCCATCCCCGCACCACAAAGCCAGTGAGTAACTTCCGTAGGAGCCCAGCCTTTCCTCTTCACACACTCCTCTGTTGGAGCTGTCTCTGTGTCACACCAGCTCAAGTCACAGCCGAGGAGGTCTGAGTCCAGCCTGAATCCATGGGGCAGAAGCCCAGGCTCCAGCTCTCCCTCAGGGGCCCGCCGGCTGCTCCAAACCTCCACCTCTGTGAATCAGCCATGAGGAGGCCGGGGCCAGAGGCTCCTTCCAACCAGGCACATCCGGGCCTCAGGAGAAATGCCTCTGCCATCCACTTCTCACGGCAGACGCAGGCGCACAGGCCTGAGTCGTGCGGGAGGCTGAGTGGGGAGGGGAGGTGGAAGCCAAGCCACGCAGGCCAGAGAGGCCCAGCCTCAAAAATGAAAGCAGGGCTGGGGAGGTGCTCAGACAAGAGCACTTGTGTGCCACGTGTGGGGCCCTGGGTTCCACCCCCAGGACCACAGAACAGAACAACAAGAAAGCTCCTAGTGACCCCATCTTCAACCACACTGCAGGGCTGGGCTGGGCTCAGTGCAGAGCGCTTGCCTGGCAGCACGTGCGAGGCGCAGCAGGTGCGAGGCACTGGGTTCCATCCTCAGCACCACATAAAAGTAAATGAATAAAATAAAGGTATAAAAAAAACAACCCACATTGCAGGGCGAGGTGCGGCTCAGGCAGCCTGCGAGGGCTCGGGCTTCCGCACCACGAGAAGTTTAAAATCTGTTGTTACTCAAGAAGCCATGCTGCCCAGGCCACAGATACCCCTAGCAGCGCAGGACACAGGGGCCTGAGCAGGGACAGCTGGACAGAGCAGGGGGACTGAGCCACCACTGCTGGCTGGGTGACCCGGCCAGCCACCCTAAGTCACCTCACCTTGGTTTTTCCATTTGAGCATTGGGACAAGTGACACAATCTCCCTGAGGGAGCAGTTAGGGACGGTGCCTGAGGAGAGTGGAGGGCTCAGAGCAGGAGCTGTCACCACCTCCGGTCACGGTGGGCCCATACTTGTAGGGCAGGGTCAGGGCAGTGCGTGGCTTGTCCGTGCCCACGTGACTCCTCAGGACCCAGTGTGCACTGGGCTCCAGGGTGGGAGGAAATCTCCAGGCCCCTGACAGGGCTTTGGAGGCCACAGGAAGACGCGACAGCAGAACCTCCCAGGAAGGTCTCGGGCCGCGTTCTGGACGGCGTCGCCCGCTCCCGCACACGGCACACACCCTGACACTCAGCCTCTGCTCCGGGACATGAGGAGGCGGCCAGGTCGCCCCGGTGCACAGACAGGGATGCAGGGCCACCTACCCTCCCGCAGGGCGCTGGAGGCCACGGTCCTCTTGGCCAGGGCTGGCCTGCCTGGAGTGTGGAGGCTGGTGGAGGCGGAGGCTGAAGGCCGGGTGGAGGCCTCGGGGGCGCTGTCCGAGGTGTGGGGGCCGGGTCTGCTGCTGCTGCGGGCAGGGCTCCTGGGCGTCGGCTCAATGGTGGGGATAGGCTTCCCCAGTTTGGTGTGCAGCTTGAAGACCTGGAAAGGACCCGTCCCTCTGTCAGGATGACCTCCGAGAGACAGGCTGAGCATCCAGGGGCCCCACCCCTTCCCGGGCTCCCCCAAAATGCCTCCAGAGCACTGCTCCCTGCCAGGGCCTCCTTGAGCTGCCCCTGCTTCCAGACCCTTCCTCCTGCTTTCCAGGCACCTCCGGCTCTCAGCACCTGCCTGGCTCCCTCTGGCTGTCCCTCATCCGGACCTCTGTCTCCCCGACTCAGAGGGCCCTGCCCAGACAGGGCGGCTCAGGGTGTGCATGTGTGGTTGGGGACCACCAGGCAAGCCGGATGCACGCACGCGGTGCTGGACACAGCTACTCTCCACCTAAGACCTGCAGGCACCGTGCTCCGTCCACGTCCCCTCAGCACTTGTGAGTCAAGGCATCTGTTGAGGTCCCAGTTGGCAAGGCCTGCTGGGTGGCCACCAGCGTCTGCACCGCCTTAGACCCACCTGCCGGCTAGTTCACCCTCAGGACGCCACCACCCAGCAGGCTGCGGAGCCTCCTTGACCCCAGGCCGGGTCCCAGCCCTGGAGGGGACACGGCAGCTGCCCTGCCTGGTCTCATCTCCTGCCAGGCCCCAGGCAATGACACTCCTTCTGTCGACCTTCCACACCCACCAGCACCTGGCTGGGCAGTCCCCACAAGTGTTGGGGAGGCTGCCCTGGGCCGGGCCATACGGGCCTCAGTGAGCTGGGAAGAAGGCGAGGAAAGGCGAGACAGTCCTAGGCCAGGCCTTCTCAGGATGGGCTGGAAAGATTGGCCCTATGCAAAGGCCCAGGGGCAGGAGGCAGGTGGCAGTGGGACAGGGCACTCCCAGCCCTCCTGGTCCTGCTCGGTGACTACGTGATTGGCATCCCAGGGCTCCTGAGCCCTCCACGCCCTCTGGAGTGAGCATCCCGCAGACATGCACAGTTCCCCAGGCGGGGGATGGGTGCTGCTGACTTTGAAAGGCCCGGCAGCCTGGGGAGCAGGCCAGGGGTCTCCCTGCCTTCTCTCAGGTGGGGGTGCCACCAACTGCCCCTGCAGGCGTCTCTCAGGCCACAGGAAGGCTTTGGTGTGAAGACAGGAAACAGCTCTGAGGGAACGTCACCCCCGCCAGCACACTGTGCAGTCCCTAAGTGCTGAGCGTGGTTGTTTCCTGCGTGGCCCAGGTGCAAAGGCCCCCGGTCCCTATGTGTCTGTGCGGGCGGTGGGGGTCCGGTTCATGGTTAGAAGGTGTGTGGCTCCCGGGGCTCGGGGACCGCAGCTCTGTGCTCTGAAGGGCCTTGGCGGGTGGCCCTCTGTGTCCCAGGTCCAAGGGGCCAGGCGTGGGCTAGTGGTGTGTGGGCCCTACCTTCTGGTGCTTGGCTCCCCGGATGTGGGCGGCGTAGGCCTCAGCCCCGGTGCAGGACACAGCACACAGGCCACAGTGCAGCTGGGCCTGCGCCCCGCACGGGCTGCCGTTGGGCTGCAGGCCCGTCCTCTGGGCCGCCTCCTTCTTCCTGTGCTTCTGTCCTTCCAGATGATCCCGGTAGGTCTGCCGTGAGGAGGAAGAGGCGGCCTGAGCTGGCATCCCAGCAGGCACTGCCCCTTCCCCAGCAGGCCGTGGGCATAGCTGGTGGGACCCCAGTGGGTGATGTGACAGAGGCCCCTGTCCCCATCCTACCACCCTCTGGCGCCCAAGAGGAGCAAGTGTCCCTTTAGAAAACTCAGAAGCTGAGACCAAAATACATCATTGAGGTTTCTTCTTTCCTAAAATAAGCCCTTTCTTAAGAGAGCACCGACGCAGAGTCACAGACTCACAGGTTCAGCTTGGGCGGGGCTTCTCCCCACTGGGAATCGCTGCCCAGATGGCGCTGGGCCACTTGCTTTTTAGAAAACTGATGTGCGGAGTGCTCCACGTGGGACACACTGCCGAGGTTCTCAGTCCACGTGCCCGGACTGCTGCGCCCAAAACATCTGATGGCCCGGCCCTCGTGGGAGCCCAGCTGGTTCCTGCAGCCCCGAGAGGAGGCAAGCGGCACGGGCCCTCGCCTCATGTGCCCTCTGACCCCCTACACTTTGACCACGCCAAGGGCCAGCCCCTGCAGCAGAGAATGTCCCCAGAGGAAACAGTACCACTAGGTTCTAGGGGAAACGAACAGGAGTGGGAACTCTCTGGAACTTCAGAATCCCCAAACTGGTTAGAATGTCACTTAGCCAACAGGGCGCACATGGTGCCCTCACAATTAGGGCAGGGCTGTGCAGAGAGCCTGCAGGGGGAGCCCCCAACCCCGCCAGGGCTTCAGCTCATGCGGGAGGACTAGGTTAGAGGGGCTGCTCCTGCTCCTTCTTGTTCCTCTGACTGCTGGGTGTGCTGGGGAGGAGCGGGCGGGTTCCAGCGGGAGCTACCCCAGGCCTCGCCTGGTCTCCGCACAGCTGGGTCACGGGGCTCAGTGGAGCTTGGGACGCCTGTCTCCGTGGCTCGCTCTGGCTCCAAGCTCCTGGAGGGATGGTCCCCCTCGGCCTCAGCTCCCCCTCTGCCATCCAGGGGTGGGGTTTGGCTTCATGTCACATGCTCAGAGCTCCACGCACAGGCAGAGACCGTGTTCCCCAGACGGCTGGGCTCACGCGTGAACATGTCATGTGTTACAAGGACGAAGGGCAAGAGCATTATAAGAAAGAGGTGTGTCAAGCCAGGTGGGGGCCACGCCTGTCACCCCAGCTGCTCAGGAGGCTGAGGTAGGAGGGTCCCAAGGTGGAGGCCAGCTGGGCAATTCCGAGAGACTCTGTCTCCAAGTAAAACAAACAGAGCTGGGTGCGGCTCAGTGGTGGGGCCCTCTGGGTTCAAGCCCCAGGACCAGAAGAAAAGGAAGGAAGAGACAGACAGGGAAGGGGGAGGTGGGAGAGGGGGATGTCAGGGGTCCTGCCCCTGGTCCCCTGGTGGCCTGGGAGGTGCAGCCATTTCTCTCACTTGGACAACTAGGGAGATGCACAAGTGCTGTCCTCCGGGGCCCTGGCGCCCTGGGGACCCATGCTTTCTGGAACTTCAGAATCCCCAGACTGCTGAGGATGTCACTCCGCTCCCCTGCACGCCCCTGCGCTTCCCCCTGGACAGCAGGCCCAGGCTGCGTGACACAGAACCCTGATGGCCCTGTCACAGTGAGGGAGGGACATGGGTAGGAAACAGCAGCGCGAGGGACGCTGTGGCGCTCCAAGCTCCTGGAGGGATGGTCTCCCTCGGGTGGTGATGTGAGCACAGAAACACACACATGGGGACAAGTGGAAGCGGGACTCCTGAGTCGGGGCGCTGCACAGATGCTGGGGTGAGGGCTGGGGCGTCATGCGGGCTTCGTGAGGCGTCAGAGCAGCGGAAGCGAGGCGCGCACCGCCATGTGAAGCGAGCGTGCTGAGCGCTGGCTGAGGAGCACTGGCCCTCCAGGCCTCTCCTGTGTGCCAGGTGCCACGCGGAGGTAGCCAGCCGCACCCCAACCCCGCAGGCCGGTCCTGCGCTGCCCCTTCCCGTGCACCCTGAGCCTCACAGAGGCACGCTGCGTGCCCCCGGCCAGCCCGCCACGGTTTCACCTTTTTGCTCTATTGGAGATGGAAGCCAGGTGTGGGGTGCGCCAGGCAGGCCTTGCCAAGGGCGTGCGCGATGTAGGGGCGCGCTTCAGGGGTTCTGTCCCAGACTCTGACAGAGCGCGGGAACCCAGCGGGGTCAGAGCCGCTGGGAGAGCCCCAACAAGGAAGGGGTGGCAGGGTGGGTGGGCCCTGCGCTGGCCCCCAGCATGTGCCCTCAGCTGCATCCCTGGGGCCTGAGGACCCTTCTGGGGGCTTCTCTCACGTCTCCAGAGCCTGATTAGGACTCCGCTCCCCTGCACGGCCCTGCGCTCCCTTCGGGCTGCGTGCTCTGCCAAGACGGAGCCTGAGGTCTGACTCTTCCCAGGGAAGGAGGCCAGTCTCCCTGGGTGACTTCTGAGTGCTGAGATCACAATCTCCTGCCGTGTGATAGGGAAATCCTCCCCTCTCTCACGCATGCAGGCACAGGAGCACACAGGCACACGCACAGGTCTTCATACCCACGCACGCCTACACAAAAGCACACACAGGCACCCACATGTGTCTACATGGGCACACACCCCAGGCCTCTGTGTCTGCCTGTGGCTCTGCTTGTCCCCCAGCAAAGGGACGCCACCTCTGTCCACGTTGGAAGCCACACCTGTGCCTCCACTGGCTGCACCTCACCTCCTGGGACAGCAGAGAGCCCCGGGATCAGGACTGGGCCTCTGCGTTGGCTGGCAGCACTGTGCCCGGCTCCCACTTCTCCCACCAGATGCCAGCAGGCCCGTGCTGAGGCGATGCCAATGCACCCTTTACGGTGCACGGTTCCCAGCAGACCTGTCAGCAGGCAGTGGCCCTGCCCTGTGCCCACCTTCGACAGGGCAGAGGCTGACCTGGGGTCCCGCACAGCTGATCCTGCAGGTGTCGCAGTAGTGGAGCTGGGGCTGCCTGGGGCCCACCTTGGGCCTCGGTGGCCTGCTGGGAAACTTCTCAGGGAAGCTGCCAGCGGAGCTGTCCCTAGGGCTGCTTCCTGGGCCACCCCATGGGACCGAGCCCACCGGTGCAGACGGCGGCGGGGAAGGCTGCCGGGGTGGCAGTGGCTGCAGCTGCTGAGAAGGCCCCGAGGGGGGCGAGGGCTGTGTCTGGGGGGGCGGCGGAGGGTAGTAAGCGCTGGCTGCTGAGTACACACACGCCCCGTAGCTCGGGTGGCTCGGTCCTGAGAGGGAGAGAAACGAGAGGGGGAGGGCGATCCCAACAGAGTTGACCACAGGGACAGAGGGACAGGCAGTCTGGGTAAATGGGGACGGGGACCTGAACTAGGGTGCAAATGGAGGCCTGGCTCTAGTCGCTCATGGCCATGGGGCAGGTGCTGCCTGAGGACGGGGGCAGGTTGGTGGCTCTGCTGCGGCTGTTGCTGCCGCTCGTGGGGCTGAGGTTGGCTTTGCCCACCCCTGTGCTCCTGTGGCCTCCCGGGTCCCTAGAGGTCAGGCCCATCTCCCACCACCCTCTCCCAGAGGCACTGTCCTGGGGGCCTGCCAGGTGCTGCTGACTGGAGCTCACTGGCAGTTCAAGCCGGAGCCCAGGCCCTGGCAGTGACCTGGCAGTGACAGGCCCGAGACCCTGGCCCACCATGGCCTCCAGCTCTGGCTCCCCCTCTGGTGCTGGGTAGAGAAGGGCCGTACACACCCCACCTTATCCCTGTGCCCCCGACAGAACTCGCCCCCTCCATCCCGCAAAGTGCCCCCGAGAAAGCCATCAGCTCTCTGCCCTCTTCGCAGGCCTAGACGCCCGCTGAAACCGGGGTCTATGTGACAAGCAGGGGACACTCCCTGGTCTCCTAGAAGGTTGCAGGTGGAACCTCGTGAATCCCGCCTGTGTGCCAATCCCCTGTCCTGCCCCTGGGCCCTGCACACCCACCTGGCTGGCAGAGCGAGTCCGAAGCCTCAGGCCCAGGCTGATGGGCAGCAGCCTCGTAGTGCTGTCTGTCCTCGTAGCTCCTGGTGGCCGTCGACTGTCCATAGCTGTAAGTGTCCTGTGTGAGGGTTTCCGCGGGGGAGACGGGGAGCAGCTCAGGGCCTGGGCTGGGAAGGCTCCCCACAGGCCCCAGCTCAGTCACTCACTCCCGGTGCCCCCCGCCCGTGACAAGCCCTGGTAGAGGAACTGGGGACACAGCGCAGACAGAGGTGGACGCAGCGGCCCTAGTGGAGCTGATGCTAGTGACCAAGAGTTGACTGTGATTCTCAGTAGCTACTGGGAGGCGGGCAGTTTTGGAGGGAGATGTTCCAGGCCTTGGTGAGGAGTAGGGAGAGGGACAGACAGGGGCTTGATGGGTGCCAGGCTGGGTCTCTGGTGCCTGTGATGCCATTCACTGACGTGGATGGGGATGAGGTGGGGGCAGGAGCTGGAGGCAGGACTGGTCACAGCACTGCAGGAGAGCTGCAGGTCCCAAGCTGCAGACCTGGAGGAGGGGCTGTGGGTGGGGGGAGCACTGGAGAGGCCCTCCGCTGGGCAGCATGCAGGAGGTGCAGCTCGGCAGCCACTGTCCCCAGGATCTCCTCGGTCACAGCTTCCACGATGGAGGGGACTGCCCCCCTGGGAGGGAACTGTAATTCAACTGCCTTCCCACACCTCACAGACATTGCTAGAAAGACAGGTGACCATACAAGGCCCGCAGGACGGGGTCCGAAGGGAGTCCACCACACTCATCCATGCCACACGACGTCTCCCGCCACGTTGGCAGTGGGGTACCTGATAGGTGGGTGCAGAGGTGGGCCCGGGGATGGGCTCCTGGGGCTGGTTGTTGTAACCAAGGTCCTGGCCAGAGTGGGGCTGGTAGCAGCCATACCCTGCGGCGGCTCCAGGGCTGGGTGGCTGGGCTGCCGGGGCGAAGGCCAGGTTCACAGAGGGGTCCATCCCGGGAGCCGGCTGCACGGAGTAACTGGCCCCAGAGGCCGGGAGAGGAAAGGCTGGGGGCGGCTGGGTGCTGGAATCACAAAAGCCGGAGCTGATCAGACGCAGTTCTCAGCGCGCCTGAGCCGGACCTGGAACTCCAGCAAGCCGACTCACTGCGGCCAGCCCGAGCGGGACACCTTCTGAGTCTGCCAGCGCCTCTGAGCTTCCTGGGGCCCAGGCCCAGTTTCAAGTTCCCTTCAACCATCTCAACAACCCCCAACCCCGAGGGGAACCAGGTTCGTGGCCATTGGGACCAAACCCATTCTGCTGCTTCCTGGGTGAGCCCCTGGTGAGGCTCGCCTTTGAGCCCAACATCAGTGTCCTCCCAAGACAGCTGACTTCACGGTGTAGATGCCACTTGATGCCCAAGTGACTGCAGCCGAAAAAACCAAGTGGAAGATGACCGTGACCCGGAATTGCATCTAGCACAGCCCTCTCCTAGATTCTACCGCCGAGCGCCAGCCTGGGAGGACGAGATTGCCCCGCACAGAGCTGGAATTAGGGTGGAGAACGCGACCTGTGTGATCTGTGAGCACCGCACACAGAGTGAGAGCGGAACGGCTGCGCAGGGTGCCGTCGCCGGGCTGCAAGGCAGACCCGACTGGATCACCCTAAATTGGGGCCATCTGGCTTAACAGAGCAGGTCACCACCTTGTTGTTAAGATGCAGAAGGTCCCTTAGCACCAAGGACTGTTCCTGTGTGAGAACCGGCTTCCAGTGAGCCCCCATCCACGTCACCTGGCTTCCCACAGAGAGGACAGCACTGTCCGCCCTGCAGTCACCAGGAGCCCCTCCAAGGAGGAGGGTGGGGGGCTCCCATCTCGCAGAGAAGCCAGCACAGGTGCTGTTTTGCTCTCTGTCACCCACCAGGGGAGGCGTGGAAGTGGAGGGGCCTTCACCAGGGAAAGGGATGAGGAGAGATTTTAGCCCTCGCCACTCAGATCACAGGAGACGGCGCGCAGAGCCCGCAGGCAGGTGGCAGATGAGAGGAACTGGGGGCAAACAAAGGATCGCACCATCCCTTGGTGTCCACAGGGAGGGGGTTCCAAGACTTCGCAGACACCAAAACTTGGGTGCTACGGGGCATGCCATCTGCACAGGACCTGCCGCAGGGTCCTACGGACCTTAGACCACCTCTAGGTGACTCCTAACACCTGCCACAAAGTTGTGACACTGTATGGTTCAGGGAAACATAAGAAGGTCTCTGTGTCAGTGACACAGTGTGTCGAGTCAGCTGTTGGCCTGGGCTGACTCAGCCCGGGCAGGAAGACCACGAGGGAGACCGCGTGGAACGGGCCTGGGGCTTCCACCAGGAGCAAGGGAGCAGAGCCGCCCGCAGGGCTGCTGTTCTCTGGGGTGCACAGCGCTGCCTGCCCCGCGGCCCCACCCCCCCCACAGCCTCTCTCTGTCCTCCAGCAGCCAGGGGGTCCCTCCAAGCCCATCCTTTCCGCGTCTTCCCCCTGATCAAGGCCCTCCCAACCCTTTCAGCATTGCCCCCGCCTGCGGGTGGCTGCTCAGATGTCCCCTCCAGGCCAGGTCTTCCCAGACAGATCCCCACCCCTACCATTCTGTCCCTCTGGCCTGGGGCTCGCAGCAGGTGCCAGACTGCTGGGCCTTCAGGTTGCTGGACGCGGGCAGGCCCGGGTGGCCCTGGCTGGCGCCTTGTTGGCTGCTTCTCTGGAGCCCCCTGAAGTGCTCTCTGGCCCCAGGTGCTCCTGCTGGCTCCCGACCCTGCCCAAGAGCAGAGTGAATTGTGCCAGAGGCCACACGCTCCCCGGATGGTGCCCCCAAGGGAGGTCTTCATCTCTTCAAGGAGCGCCTGGCAGCTAGAGACACAGACCCTCAGATGAGCCCCGGGAGGTCTCTCTCCTTAGCTCAGAGGGCAAAGGTAGATGAGGACAGTGGCCAGGAGCCGCATGTGGCGCAGTGGTGGGGGCGCCTGCCCAGGATGAGCGAGGCCTGGGTCCCACCCCAGCACCATGCTTGGGCACACACACACTGCAGCCAATCCAGCTGAGACGATTCGAAGCCTTGTTTCACTTTACTCCATATAGATTTTGACTCCTGTGCCTAGTGGTGGCCACCGAGGCCACTGCCGACACCTACCAAGGAGTGCCTACTCTGTGGCTACTGCAGCTCAAGCTGGGGAGACCCTGCCCATGTGGGGCTCTGGGATGCCTGTGGGGCTCAGGGCCCTGCTGCCCACGCCTGGGGCAGCTCTCCGAGGCCTGGGGCGGCTCTCCGAGGCCTGAGGCCTGCAAAGGCAGGAAGTGCCGGACTGCAGAGTCGAAGTGCTGGGCCCGCCCACCCCGAGGTTCCAGGCGGGTGTGTGGGTTAGAGTGGCCTTCACAGCACTGCTGGGCAGCTGGGGACACTGCAGCATAAAAACTCATGACGCTCCCACACTGCAGGTCTGGTGTGCCCAGGTGAGGCAGAAGGCGCTTCACGAGGCAGCCAGAGGGCCCTGGGCCCTGGGATCACACCTGACCTCTGAGAAGCACGGAAGAATATGCAACTCAGTGTTTCAGAACCCAAGGAACTTTAATAATTTTGATTTAACAATTTGATCCTCATTAAATCATTTTTTTAAAAAATTTTTTTAGTTGTAGATAGACACAATATATTTATTTATTTATTTTTTAATGTGGCGCTGAGGATCAAATCCAGTGCCTCATGCATGTCAGGCAAGTGCTCAACCCTGAGCTACAACCCCAGCCCCTGATCCTCATTAAATTGTAATTTCTGTACTGTCTTTAAAAATAACAACTGCTGGGGCTGGGGTGTGGCTCAAGCAGCAGCGCACTCACCTGGCATGCGCGGGGCGCTGAGTTCCATCCTCAGCACCACTTAAAATTAAAATAAAAAGATGTTGTGTTGGGGCTGGGGATGGGGCTCAAGCGGTAGCGCGCTCGCCTGGCGTGCGTGCGGCCCGGGTTCCATCCTCAGCACCACTTAAAATTAAAATAAAAAGATGTTGTATTGGGGCTGGGGATGTGGCTCAAGTGGTAGTGCGCTCGCCTGGCATGCGTGCGGCCCGGGTTTGATCCTCAGCACCACATACCAACAAAGATGTTGTGTCCGCCGAGAACTAAAAAATAAATATTAAAAATTCTCTCTATCTCTCTCTCTCCTCTCTCACTCTCTCTTAAAAAAAAAAAAGATGTTGTGTTGACCCAAAAACTAAAAAATAAATATTAAAAAATTCTCTCTCTAAAAAAATAAAATAACAACTGCTGGGCACGGTGATGCACGCTTGTAACCCCAGTGGCTCTGAAGGCTGAGGTAGGAGGATCGCGAGTTCAAAGCCCGCCTCAGCAATGGTGAGGCACTAAGCAACTCAGGGAGACCCTGTCTCTAAATAAAATACAAAAAAGGGCTGGGATGTGCCTCAGTGGTCAAGTGCTCCTGAGTTCAATCTCCAGTAACCACCCACCAAAAAATTAAAAATAATAGCTTTATTAGATCTAATTCACACCGACACAATTCAGCCATTTAAAGTGTAAAGTGTGATGGCCTCAGTACATCTGGGAAGTTGTGCAACCTTCACCACATTAATTTTAGAACATTTTCATCACCCCAAGAAGCAGCCCCATGGGAATGGGAAGTGCCAGCACTATGGAAAATGTCCAGCGGCTCTCTAAGGGCTGGACAGACTGCCCAGGTGAGCTAGCAGCTCCTGCCCAGGTGTCATCCCAAAGCAAGGGGGACATGGATGTACAGCCATGTCGACAGCAGTGTGATGGACAGCAGCCAAAACACAGAAGCAGCCCTAGTGGCTGCCAGCTGCACAGAGAAACTCTGGCTCAGGGCTCCTAGATTAATCCAGGAAGCAAAGGGAGCCACCGGTCCCGTGACAGGATGTGAGCTGTTTTAGGAGCTGCGGACAGACCTGTGCCCTCCAGAGTCAGACAGACCCCGAGCCCTGAGCCCAGGGCCACGGTATTTAAAGAGCTGATAAAGAGTGCCTGAGGCCACAGGCTGGGGTCTGGCCCCACAGGCCTGGAGAAGGCACACGGCAAAAAGGCCACGCCAGGCACGCGGGAAGGAGACTGCGTGGCGTGGAGCTGGAGTTGGAGACTGGGTCCCAGTGGTGCCCTAGGGAGGTGGAGAGGCTTTAAGAAGTGAGCTGGTGGGGGTCCGCAGGACTGGGATGTGCCTTGGAAGGGGTTGGTGACCCCCCCTTCTTCCTTTTTTTTTTTAATTGCCTCACACGTGCCAGGGCGATGGTCCACCACAGCCAAATCTCCAGACCCCCTTCGTTTGCTCCCTGGCTCATGAGGTAAGCGGGTCTGCTGTCGTAAGTTCCCTCCATGATGTGCCCCTTGCCACACACCTAAAAGCCACAGGCTCCCATCATGACCGAAACCTCTCCAACTACAGAGGAAAGAAACCTGCACTCTTTAAGTTAATTACGTCAGGTATGTCGTTACAGTGACGGGGAGCAAGCGGCCACCATCTGCAAGCCAAGAAGAGGCCGTGGGACAAACCCGCCCTGCCCACGCTTTGATCTTGGCCTGCAGCCTCCAGGACTGCAGGAAATAAAGGTCTGCTGCTGAAGCCACCAACTCTGCAGGATTCTGTCACAGAGGCCCCAGCTGACTAAGACTGCCATGACCAGGCTGCTGGAGTGAGAAGTGAAAGGCCAGGGCTGCAGGACCCTGGGGAGACACCCCAGGGCCAAGCTGGAGGGAGTGGGAGAGAGCCAACAGGACTCACAGGTCAGCCAGAGCCCGCCCCCAGGCAGCCAGGGCTGAGACGCCCCCACAGGCCAAGTGTCAGGAGCTCTGGTGGCAGTGATGGAGACCCAAAAAGGGAACTCTTGGCCCACCTCATGTTGAGTAATTGTCATGCACAGGGAAGCCGCCCCGCGGGCCACCCAGTCCCGGGCCACCCAGTCGCTGCCTCTCCCTGAGAGCTCTGCCCAGGGGGCCCAGGCAGGAAGGGAGAGGAGAGTGGAAGGGCCACAGGCTCGTCCTGTGGCTGCTGGTTTGTGGCGATTGTTTCTTTACTGAAACTGCAGCCTGTTTTCTCAGGGCCCCAGGGAAGAGCTTTTCCATTTTGGAATGGTTGGAAAGAGTCAAAGGGTGTGCTTTCACGACAGCGGGTGGCCTGCTGCTGCAGCTCAAGCTGGCCACGGTGGCCAGCGTGAGGCCTGTGGTCCCTGCTGCTCCAGCCTCTGCAGGCAGCCTGGGCGGGGCTCCCTCCCGCGTCTCAGGCTGCAGCTGCCAGATGGGCCATGGGGGCTCTCCTCCTCCAGGGGCCAGGTTGGGTCATTCACATGCTGGGTACTCCAAGGGGGATGCAGGCCAGGCCCGTGGAGGCCCAGGCTCAGGAAGGGCAGAGTCACTTCTGCTGCAGTCTGCCAGCCTCGGGAGGGCATGAGGACGCCTGGACGCAGGCCGTGAGATCTGAGAGTCGCAGGGAGGCCTGGCCGGGGCAGCAGCAGCCAGTCCTCCAAGCCTTGCTTCAGCTGGGTAGGAAATCAGGGTTCAGCCCTGTGGCTGCCAGGCCCAGGACCTCAGAGCAGTAGTGTCACAGAGAAATCCTGCCCTCGGGACCCTGGGCCATGTCTGGGGACACATGTGGCTGTCATGACTGGGAGCTCCTGGGCTGCAGGGCCGAGGCAGGGAGGCTGGCCTGGCCTGGTGTGCAGAGCTGCCCGGGAGACACTTGGAAGGGGAGGGCAGGACACGGGAGAGTGGGTGGGACAGGCTGAGGGCCTAGGCCTGGGGAGGAACAGGCCCCGAGGCCTCCACCTCCTCAGCTTCCCACAGCAGAGTCACGCTGACCTTCGCTCCCTTCTTGCAGTTCCTTGGCTTTTTCCTGGGTCCCCTGAGGAATCTGAGGGCTGCGAGCTCTGGCCTGCCCCATTCCTTGCCAAAGGCACTGGCCCAATGGATTTGCCTGGGGTCACCTTGGCTTGAGCCTGAGTAGAAAGGCCCTGTCACTAGGGCAGATCCAGCAGCACCTGCCCAGGCTAGGCAACAAATTTTATAGTAAACACATTTTGCCAGCAGAGAAGGAGGAGGAGGAGGAGGAGAAGAAGCCGTGATGGCACGAAGAGGAGGAACCCAGTCCACCCACTGTGCGGGGTGAACCAGGCCGTGGGTGAGGCTGTGTCTGCAGGGCTGGGGAGGGACAGGACACTGCTCATGGCGTGGGTTTTCCTTTAAGATGACAGAATGTTCTGGAGTTAGAGGTGATGGGTGATAACCCCATGAATGTCAGAAAGCCACTGTTCCTGCACTTTAAAAGGGTGGACTGTGCAGTGAGTTATGTCTCAAGAAAGCTATTTTTTTTTTTAAAGAGAGAGTGAGAGAGGAGAGAGAGAGAGAGAGAGAGAATTTTTGATATTTATTTTTTAGTTCTCGGCGGACACAACATCTTTGTTTGTATGTGGTGCTGAGGATCGAACCCGGGTCGCACGCATGCCAGGCGAGTGCGCTACCGCTTGAGCCACATCCCCAGCCCCAAGAAAGCTATTTTTGAAAGTATCTTTTGGGGGAAGAGGAAGCTCTGGGGGACACTCCTGTCGCCTGGTATGCGTGGAGAGTGTGACAACAAATCCACCGTCATGAGCCATGAGAACACACGAATAAAAAATGTGGGAAAATACTCGTGAAAAGGACAGTCACCTACATTCATAATTTTTTAAAAAGGCACTTTGTATAAAGTCTTCAGTTCTAACTAATTATTGTTTTGGAAGTTTTAAAACATTAAAGTAGGCGGGTGTGGTGGCCACGCTGTAACCCCAACAGCTCAGGAAGCTGAGGCAGGAGGATTGTCAGCCTCAAAGCCAGCCTCAGCAAACATGAGGCACTAAACAACTCAGTGAGGCCCTGTCTCCAAATAACATATAAAGTAGGGTTAGGGATGTGGCTCAAGGGAAGTACCCCTGAGTTCAATCCTCGGCATTAAAAAAAACAAACCGAATTTGAAATGAGTCGGGGAAGCAGGTGTCTGGACATCAGGGCTTAGCCCTTGTCCATCTAAGGCCAAGGCCCCGTTCACCCAATGAGGATGCAGAACTGGGGGATTTCTATCAGCATAAGGATCTGATGCTGCA
The DNA here is from genome assembly GCF_052094955.1 of Ictidomys tridecemlineatus. NCBI lineage: Eukaryota > Metazoa > Chordata > Mammalia > Rodentia > Sciuridae > Ictidomys > Ictidomys tridecemlineatus. The sequence goes on from NC_135478.1 coordinate 2,297,893, forward strand.
GCTAGGCCTGGACTGTCCCCAGAGGCCATGTGTTGCAGGCCTGGCCCAAGGAGGTGCACCTGGGAGATGGAGGAGCCTGAGAGCTGGGTTTGGTGGGAGGCCTCGGACCCTGGAGGTGTGGCCCTGCAGGGGACTATGAGATGCTCTCTGTGTTCCCTGGCCACTAAGAGAATGGTTTGGGGCACCACGGGCTCCCTGCAAGCTGTGCCCCTCACCACAGGCCCAGAGCAGCAGGCCTGCCCACCACGTCCTGCCACCTCCCAAACTGAGCAAAACCCCCGTCCTCTTTAAGCTGGTCATCAGGTATTTGTTAGTGACAGGAAGGAAGGTGACACACCATGCAAGGCACTCAGGGAAGATGAGAGAAAGCAAGGAAACACAAAACAAGCACGAGATTCAGTGGGACAGGAAGAAGCCCCTGACCTCGCTGGGCACAGCGCCTCCTACAGGCTGGTCTGCTGGCTGCTGTTTTAACCCTCAGCTTCGCATCAACAACTGTTTGCATGTGAAGAACAGAACAGAGTGGAGGGAGCCACCTGGGGCCAGCTAGAGGAGACACCATCCAGGCCTTGAAGGAGCCCGAGTCCCTCGGGAACTGTAAGGTGACTCTGCTTTTGCTGGTGGTGCTTGAGAGCAGTCCGAGTGAGATCTGAGGGGAAGGGAGAGAAGCCCTGGCAGCAGTGGTGGGCACGACCAGTCCAGGGACATGTGCTGGCCGCTGCCCAGCCAGATGCAAAGGTGCCGCTGAGCAGGCAGAACTGCACCAAGGCTGGAGGTGGGCAGCTGGCCTGCTGCAGGAGAAGCGCAGAGCCGGAGAGGCCAGAGGAAACGGGTCGCCTCAGGGGCAGCCGCAGCCTGCGGCCTCCACTCGGAGCCACCTGGGGAGCTCCATGCGGAGCAGGGCGACAAGGGACTGGGACAGGGCAGGGGCAGAAGCAGAAGCAAAGAGCCCCAGAGGGGGCCAGGGCAGCCCAGCACAGGAGGGCGAGAGGGAGAGGAAACAGGGCCAGGTGGTGCCCAGGCTTGTGGTCCTGCCACTGGGGGTAGAGTGATGGGACCACAGCCCAAGGGATGCCTGGCTCCGGCAGGGGAAGAGGTGGGAAGACCTGCCCACACCCTGGTTTTACCTCAGAGAGACCCATTTGGATTTCTTTTTTTTGGGGGGGATGGGGGGTACCGGGGATTGAACTCAGGGCCCTCGACCACTGAGCCACTCCCCAGCCCTATTTTGTATATTACTTAGAGACAGGGTCTCACTGAGCTGCTTAGTGCCTCACCATTGCTGAGGCTGAGGCTGGCTTTGAACTCACAATTCTCCTGTTTCAGCCTCCAGAGCCACTGGGATTATAGGTGTGCATCACTGCACCTGGCTCCATTTTGTATTTCTGAGCCCCTGAGTGTGTGGCTATTTGTTACAGCAGCCACAGGAGACTTATATGGAGGCAGGAAGCCTATCAGGGCAGTAGGTCCCTGGAGCCCAAAGGACTAGGGTGCGGGTGCCCAAAAGGCCAGCCCTGCACTGGTGGCCTAAGTGGCTTATGGAGGAAGAGCGCTTAGGGCCTGAGGTGGGGCTGGCCACTCCTGCACAGGGCACACATTCCCAGAGCTGCAGGCCACGTGATCGGCTGTGTACCTGCTCTCACTCTTTTGACAACCATATAAAGTCGAAGCTCGGGACTGGGCGTGGGCTGAGCTGGACGTAGGAGTGCATGGCCAAGACCAAGGGCACCAGCTGTGAACTCAGAGCCAGTGAGGGTGGCTGCTGGAACACTTCTGGAGAGATGCCCTGGGGACAATCTCCAAGGTCTGAGGGGAGGGTGGTGACACTGAGTCAGAGTCAGACACCCAGAGAGCTAAAGCTGGGGACTCAGGAAGGTGCAGGCACAGTCAGGAAGTCACAAGGAAGAGCAGGGAGACCCTTAACCCCTGCCTGGTCCAGGCAGGGGCAGGAGGGTGTTGGGGAGAGGGTGTCCATGAAGGTGGTGCCCACGGGAAAGCCCACCTCCCTGTGGTAGTCATGTTTTATTTTCTGCATCTCATGGCTTGGCCGACCAGGGAGAGGCCCCTCTGGGGCTGGTGGCTCTCTAGAGATGGCAAAGGGTTTGCTCAGCTTCCATCGGCAAACCAGTCCCTCTGCCTGGGGCACAAGGAGCCCACTGAGTCACCAGGGACAGTGTCTCAGTCACTGTGCACACCTCCAACAGACACAGCCTGGGGACTAGTAAAGCACAGAGGTTTATTGCTCACAGTTCTGGGGGCTGGAGCCCAAGGTCAAGGCGTGGAGCTGACAGGCTGGTGAGGGCTTTTCTGCTGTGGCCTCACCCGGGGGAGGAGGCAGTGCTCCCGGGCCAGGGTCTCTGCACCTCTTCAAATGATCAGACTGTGACGTGACCCCTCCTCAGGCGCTGGCTTCCCGAATAACACTAGTCCATAGAGCAACGCTACAGGTGCAGGAAGGGATGGGAGGGTTGACGACTCCAGTGGTTCTGGTGCGCGCCAAGAGGATTTGGGGCCGAGGCACTGTGGGGAGCATGGTCAGCAGAGGGTGTGGAATCTGGAGTGGCCTGCAGGGCCTTGGGCTGGCCATACTCTTTCTTGCTTCTGTTTACTCACCTGTGAAATAGGAATAGCTGACCTGGTGCTGGGACAGTGAGACCACTGAAGGAGGACTCCGTGTCCCTGGGCCAGCTTGGGGCTGGTGCACTGTGTGTCCAGGGTGGCCAGAGCTGCCCGGGTGAAGCACTGCTGGGACTCAAGACTCACTGTGAAACTGGCCAGCCTTTAAACAGTGGCCGCCCGCTCACACACAGCTGGTGTGAGAGCAAACAGCTTGTGAGGCCCAGGAACTGGAGACGTCGCAGCTTCGCCCTATAAAGCCGCCCTCGGTCCACGAGCAGGTCTCCTGCTGCTGCTGCTGCTGGAACCACCTGTTGCTCAGAGACAGCCGCCTGGCACTGCAGTGCTGCTGCCCGCTGTCTCCATGACAGCAATGCCTGGGCTGGGGACCAACCTGGGGGTGGGAGCTCAGGCAGGAAGCTGGACATGCTCTGGCCACCACTGGTGGAGGAAAACTGGTATTTTAGCCCAACTCCATTGATGCCTGCTCTCCCATCCTCCCTGGGCTGTGGTCTCTGAGTGGCTCTTTGCTCTGAATGTTTGCTGGGGCAGAGGGAGGCACGCATTCCAGATTAGATTTAGAACACAAAGGCGGCAAGACCCATTGATACAGTTTTGCTCACAGTTCACTGAATTCCTGGAGACATCGAGGTCCTGAGGATGGACGGGGCTCACCAGAGACGTCCAGGTCCCCCACCTGGCCTCTCTCCTGACATGTTCTTACTTGTTCTCAAGGGACCAAGACCCTGAGGGAAGAACAGGCATCAAAATGCAGTGTGGAACCCAAGGTCAAGGCCAGTGGTGGGATGCCCAGGGACCATCAGGAAGTAGGACATGTCCTTCCAGTGGCAAATAATGATGATTCTGCTGGATATGGCTTCCAAAGAACATCTCAGTGGGAGCACACGGAAACACAGAAGACAGAGTCCAAGACATGAAAACCCAAAGGAAGAGATTCTCCCAGAATCCCAGGGCTGAGCTACCTCAGTGATTCTTGCTTTGAGGAGGCTCTTAACTTGGGGACACAGCTCTTCCGCTGCTGGCCTCTCTAGCACCCTCCTCCTAGGGCCCCCCAGTGGTGAGAGGCCAGCACAGGCAGCCGGAGACCTGGGCATCAAGCACACCCATCTTTCAGCACTGCTGAGGGAAACCCTGGCTCCTGCATGCTGAGCTTGGAAGGTAGCAGCTCGGGGTGCAGTGGGTACACTGTGCAAGGCTGGAGGCCAAGGTCAAGGGCAGCACGAGCGAGGCCCCACGGTCGCTGCCCAGGGGGCCTCAGGTCTGCTTTATTGGCAGTGAGGTCGCATTCTACAGCCCAGACGCTATTTGACTGTACTCCTGTTCTCAGGGGCTTTATGTTTGAAACACACCATACACTTTTGTTTTGTTTCTGGTGCTGGGACGGGACCCCGGGCCTCAGTGCTTGAGCCGCACCCAGCCTGCCTGTTGGACCGTGTGCTTGCGAGGCTTAGCAGAACTGGCATTTTCTTCTCTTTTACTGTGAAAGCCTTATGTGTGTCTCCAGGTGAAACCCCCACTACAAACCCAGATGCCCCTGGAAAGCATGCCGACGCACTACAGAGATCTCGAGCTGTTCCAAGGTAGCAGAGGCTTTACCACCCGCCCTGTCCGCAACCGACTTGAAGCTGCGGTCAGAATCCAGCTCCACACCAGGGCCAGCTCGGCCCCTTGGGACAGAGCCCCGTCCACGTTCTGGGGCTGTGCCCAAGCCTCTCAGGGGGCAAGGCTGTGTCTGGCAGCAGCCCCTGGGTTTCTCTTCCATCCTGCTGAAGGAAGGTGCCTCACAGGGTGGCCCTGTGGTGGTCGTCAGTCACGCACTGTGGAGCGAGGCTCCTTGACACTGCTGGCTGGGCCGGAGGGAGGGCGCAGGCGTGGCCGAGGAGCAGGCAGGTGAAGAGCTTCCAGCCGAGCCATTCAACAAAGTGATGCCTTTCAACTGTTTCTCAGGTCTCAGGAGCTGTGAGGGGATCAGGTGTGGCTTCGCTGCTCTCCTGCCTGTGGGGGGTGGGAAACCTCCTGGGGAGCAGCAGCAGCAGCTCTGCGGCCCCCCAAGCATGTACCCTCTGCTGTGGGAAGGAAGTGACAAGCCAAGCTCGCCGCCAGGGCACCTATAAGGAAGCTCCACAGAGAGGACAGTGGCCCGAGAAGCAACCACTACATTCAAAATCAAAGCTAGCTGATGGCCTTCCAGAACATTCAGCCCAGGCACCGGAGGCTGGGATCAGCTTTGCTCCAGGAGCAACCATCCAAGGGGCCAGAAGCCAACAGAGCCGGAGGAAGCCTCTCCAGTCTCAGCCAGCAGGGACAAAGCTTTGCCCTGGGGCACGGTCAACAGAACAGCAGAGGAAGCAAGTGCCACAGACGCCCAAGTCGCCTTAGCAGGGAAGCTGCCAGGGCAAAGCACCCACCAAACCAACACCTCGGCTGAGGGTCCACCCAAGAGAAGACCACAGGACACCACCCGGAGCAAAGAGCAGATAGACGGTGTAGGGTGTGTGACTGGCAGCACTCGTCTGGAGCCCCGGATATCCGGGGACAACCAGCAGCCCCTGGTGGGCTGCCAGGGTGGGAACATGGTGCCTCAGGCACCTCGCACCTACCTTAGGGAAGGGAAGTAAGCCGGCGTGGTGGACATGCCTGACATCCTAGCTACTGGGGAGGCTGAGGCAGGAGGACCGTGAGTTTAAGGCCAGGCTCAGCAACATAGTGAGACCCCAATTTAGAGCATGATGACAACCAAAACTGGCCCAAACCTCAAAACACAAACTACACATCCTCAGAGCCCTCTCAAGTAACTATAGCGGCAGGAACAGGGTTCTTCCTGTGCCTGTGCTACGCAGGCTCCCTTTATGAGCAGACGGGGCCACGACACCGCCCTGACCAGCCCACCTCTGCCAACCCCACCTCTGCCAGCCCGGCCTCCAAAAGGCAGACTCCTGAACTCTGCAGAGCTCTGCTTGGTGCTGGTCTTTTGGTGTGGGAGGGTTCCACCTAAAAACCAAGTCCTGCCACCTGGTCTCCCACCCCATGTGTGGCTGACTGGTTGAGGTGCCTGCCCTCTGGCCCCTGTCAGGCTACATTCATGGCAAACACGGATTCCAAGAGTCATGAGAAAATGCTTTTACAGCTGGACACAGTGGCTACGCCTGTCATCACAGTGACCAGGAAGGCTGAGGCAGGAGGGTTGCAAGTTCAAGGACAGCATCAGCAACTTAGCAAGGCCCTGTCTCAAAACAAAAAACAAAAAGGGCTGGGATGTGGCTCAGTGGCAAAGCACCCCTCAGCACCACACACACGATAATGATGATGATGATGATGATGATGATGATGATGATGATAATCATCAGTGGCAGAGCGCTTGCCTAGCATGTTCGAGGTCCTGGTTTCAATCCTCAGCACCATATAAAAATAAAATAAAGGCATTCTGTCCATCTACAACTATAAAAAAATTTAAAAGAAGATTATAAAAATTCAGAAACAGGGGGCTGGGGATGTGGCTCAAGCAGTAGCACGCTCGCCTGGCATGCGTGCAGTGCGGGTTCGATCCTCAGCACCACATACAAACAAAGATGTTGTACTCGCCGATAACTAAACAATAAATATTAAAATTCTCTCTCTCTCTACCTCTCTCTCTCTTTAAAAAAAAAATTCAGAAACAGAGAATATGTTTGGGAATTTAAAGGATCTCTAGGAGTTTACTTTTATCCCAATGTTTAGGAATTTATTTTTGATTCTAAAATGGATAAAATAAAAATTCAAAATCTATACTTGAAAATTTTTTTTTTTTTTACAGTGCTGAGGATAAAACTCAGGGGTGTGGCACATGCTAGGCAAGCGCTCTATCACTGAGCTACATCCTCAGCCCTGAAAATTTGTAAAAACATTCAATTCACTTGTGATAGGGTCTGAGATAGCATAATTCGGTCATGCAATAAGTCTTCTTTAAAAATGTACTTTTTTTTGTCAGATACAGTAGTCATGCCTGTAATTCCAGCTGCTCAGGAGGATCCCAAGTTCAAGGCCAGCCTCAGCAACTTAGCAAGACACTCTCTAAAATAAAATAAAAAAGGAGCTGTCAGTTTAACTCAGTGGTAGGCACCCCTGGGCTCAATCCCAGGACCACAGGGGGGAGTGTGTAAAACAAAGGTAGCCGACTGCCAGATCCCAGTGGGAATTCAACAAAACTACTCCAGGAGGCAACAGAGCTGGCCTGCCTGCCACTGTCTTGGAGGGAAGCCCAGCATACAGCCCATCCAGCTTTGCACATCTCATAACCCACAAGACTTAAACATAGATGGGGTGTCCCCAGCAGCCCCTGGCCTCACCGCTAAGCAGCACCCCTGAGCTGACAAAAGCATGGTTGGAGTCACATGGGATTACTCCTTCATTCTGAATACCTGCAGTCCTAACTGTGAAAAGCACTGAGACTCAAAGCTACATAAAATAACGAAATGATAAGCAATGCCAGTGGTAGCCACATGAGAAATCCCAGCTACTTGGGAAACTGATGGACGAGGATCACAAGTTCTAGGCCAACCTGGGCAACTTAGGGAAACCCAATCTCAAAATAAACTTTATTTTTAAAGAGAAGTGCAGCTCAGCAGTACAGTGCCTGCATAACATGTCATGACATAACTGGGTTCCAAAAAGATAATATCAACAAGTAACTGCAAACACACAGGCAATGCTGACTGACAACTAAAGAACAGTCCAGACCCCAGCCCTATTTATGGATGACCGTGCAAGGAACAGCCCCATCCAAGGCCGTGGTCATCAGCTTTACAAGCCAAGAAAACCCTCTCAGAGCTCCAGAGGAGTACTGCTGCCTCTGCTGGGGCAAGTCACAACACAGGCATTGTAAATACCATTGTCCAAGGACTGCCGGAGAGTGGGACTCACAACACCTAGGGTCCAGTCAGCTTTCCTATGGCACATTATATAAGAAACACATGGTTTAAAAGCAGCTCAAATTTCCAAGCAAAGTGGCTTCCCCCAAAAGAAGAGGGCTGAGGCAACTTAAGATCATTCAAGTAATGTACATAATCTTGCTTCCCACAGTACTTTCAGCTTTAGTTAACATTTATTCTTTTTTTGAAGAATAACCCTCTCGCAGAGACCATTCTAACAACATTGGACATTTGATGACAGTGTCACATTCTTGGCTATGTGTACGTCGCATTGCCGGAGCACCACAGGACAGAAAAGAGCAGCACTAAAATGTGTAAGTCCATTAACGCAACTCAAAACAAAAACACCTGCTGACCTCAGCAGTGACCTATTTTAACAGCCTAAAGACTCAGCTGCTCTCCTGGCAGGCCATGCCAATAGCCCAACAATCAAGGGACTGTGCCCATGGGAATGAGGGAAGCACTGGAGAGAGAAGGGAAAGGAAGAGCTGGCGGGCAGGCGGGGCAGTGCTGCCAGGAGCGCACAGCCTCAGCCAGGAGGATGGCTGAGCCCGGGCCCTGGTCCTCAGACTGCCACTGAGCACAAGGAAAACAGAAAAGAAGAGTGAAAAAGGTCCATCCCAGGAAAACGGCAGCCAAGCACTCTCCCTTGAGAGAAGCACAGCTAGCCAGGCCTGACGGGGAAGCCCTGGGGTGCAGAAAACATCGGGGCATGCTGACTCCCAGGCCTGTTTGCAGGCCCTGACTGGCCTCTCCTTGTAACTCCATAAGAGGGAGCCCACGGCCGCACAGAAGCTGGCCCAGGACCCACATTCCACTGTACGGGACCAGAACACGGGCTGGCAGCTCCCAGCAGCTCGGACACTCGTGAACATGTGGCAGAGGCCCCAGGCTCAGGGAACAATTGTCTCTGAGGTGCCCAAGGGCAGTTAACGTGGATGGCGGGCTCCAAAGAGGCTGCGAAACTGGCCCAAGAGGTTCTACCAGGCTGCCAGTTGGAAACAGGGGGGTACACGAAAATGACAGGTCAGGGTCCTTTCCCTGGAGCTGCAAGCCCTGGCTGTGTGACTCGGGTGACAGGCAGGGGGCAGCAGAGCTGCAGCAGTGAGAGGCCCTGGAGAACAGGCTGTGGTGTGTTTGTACCCCGAAAGTCGCCCCCAGTAGAACCCTCCTGCCCCCTACCCGCTGCCATCTCTCCTCTGGGCTCCTATCCCCCCAAACTCCTGGGTCCCCACCTGCCCCGGCTCTCACACCTAAACACCTCCGCTGGTTTCAAGGGCTCAGCCCCCTTCCCCGCAAACCCCAGGTGCCCACTCCCACTGGGCCTCAGGACCTCAAGTTTGCTCCTCCCACCCGCGCGCTGATTCCCCCGGTACCCTTCCAGCTGACTTCCAAGACCACCCCAGCCCAGCCCTGCCTCCCGGTCTGTCCTCTGTCCCCTCGCTAGGGTGGCTCCCCTCGGCCCGCAGGCACCCTGGAAGGGCTGCCTTCTCCACAGGGGTCGGTCCTCGCCCACCAGCTGGCTGCTGCCTCCCAGATCCCTTTTTCCTCCTCCTTGGGGGGTCAGCGCTGCCCCCCAGGCACCCTTCCTCCTCCTCCTCCCCCATCAGGGGTCCCTCCGCCCCCCCACCGGGAGACCCGTCCGTCCCTCAGGGGTCTGCACCCCCACCTCCCCCTCCCGGAGGCCCCTCTGTCCCTCAGGGGTCTGCGCCCCCACCTCCCCCACCCGGAGGCCCCTCTGTCCCTCAAGGGCCTGCGCCCTCCGCCCCCCCCCCGGAGGCCCGTCCATCACTCAGGGGTCGTCTGTCCCTCAGGGGTTGTCTGTCCGTCAGGGGTCGTCTGTCCGTCAGGGGCCTGCGCCCTCCGCCCCCCCCCCGGAGGCCCGTCCATCACTCAGGGGTCGTCTGTCCCTCAGGGGTCGTCTGTCCGTCAGGGGTCGTCTGTCCGTCAGGGGCCTGTGCCCTCCGCCCCCCCACCACCGGGAGGCCCGTTCGTCCCTCAGGGGTCGTCTGTCCCTCAGGGGTCGGCGCCCTCCGCCCTCCCCGCCCGTCCAGGTACCTCCCGGGCTCCCCCGGCCGTTGACGGTGCTCCAGCCCCACAGGCCCGAGGACCCTCCCACGTCAGGAGCCCCCTCCTCGCTTCCCTGACGGTCCGCTCCGAGGCCATCTCGGCCGCAGCCCGCCTGGCAGCCCGCCGGCTCCGACCACGCCGCTGCCGCCTCCTCGCCTCGCGGTCCTCCTGGGGCAGGGCCGGCGCGCGCCGCGAGGGAGGGCGGGCCGTTACCTGGACTGCGGGCCGGCGCCCTGTGCGAAGCCGGAAGAGCTGCTCGCCGCCATCTTGGCGTCTTCCCTGGGCCGGCGGCCGCTGACGTCACCGGCCCGCCCCCTCCTCTGGCCCCGCCTTCCTCTTCCCCAAGCCAGTGAGGGTCTCTGCTCAAGCCCCGCCCACATCAAGCCCCGCCCCTGCAGCGAGTCACGCCCCTCGCTCGGAGCTCCGCCTGGCCTTCAACCACTCAGATAAGCAGTTCTCAGCTGAAGCCCCGCCCCATGACAAGCCCCGCCCCTTACTTGGAGCCCCGCATTCCCTTTAACCACTCGGAATTGAGGGTCTCCTCTCAAGCCCGCCCCTTACCCAGAGCCCCACTCAAAGCATCTGGCCTTCTGACTATGCCATATTACAAGAGGCTTGGAGGAAAAAGTACTTTTGCCAAGGATGGCAGGGGTGTGTTCTTTTGCCCTCCCCCGCCCCCCCCCTGTATGACCCAGGGCTAGTTAATTCTTGGACAGGCACCATGGAAGCCCCGGGTGCCAAAGGAGCCCCACGGGTGATTTAAACGAATGGCATTCTTCCGTGTCTCCATGACCGTGTGTGGCCACTAGCAATGGTCTGGCTGGTCTGGCAGGTGTAGCTCTCTCACCATGCCCTGGCCAAAGCCCAGCGAGGTAATTACACATGGCCCCCCTCCAAGGCCCCGCGGTTCTAATTAGGCGATGAAGGCAGCGTCTGCTGTACAAAGGCAGCTCAATCCCCTGTTCTCTCTGGATTGCACAAACCCCGTCTCCTGTGAGGATTTCCAGGACCTGGCTGGTCCACACAACAGCCCTTGGAAGGGCGTCCAGTCGGCTCCCACCACTTTGCTTGTGTAAAGTTGCCGTGGACCTTGACGTAGTGGCTCCGGGGGACTTTTTCTCAAGGGAAAGGCACCTTGGAGGTCCAGGCTCCTGGTGGCCTTTGTTCACAGTATGTTTGTTGACCATCCATACATGACCTTGTTCTCCGAGTTTGGCTCAGTCACCTCCTTTAGCGTGCGCTTTTATTCGTTAGCATTGCGCTCTCGGCCAGCAGCGTAACTCTTCCTGAACAAAACAAAACTTCTTTGACCACATACTGCCCCTGGGAGGCACGTCGCAGGAGGCACTTCCACACTGGCCGGGGCCAACACAAAGGGCAGGGAGATGGCAAGCCCCTAGTCAGAGGCGGTGGCTTCAGCACCGCGGACAGCTCCAAGGCACTGTCCGTGGGAGGAGCTGCCGCTCCACAGACCCCGGACCATCCAGGCAGGCCGCTCTGCCCCAAATGCCTCTCTCTGTCCTCTGTCCATTAAACTCCTACTCGCTCCTCAGAGCCCAGCGCACATCGCCCCACCCCATCCCACCCCAGGAGATCCTCCCAAGGGCCCTGTCTCTGAATGAATGCCAACTCCTGGGACCTCCTGCCTCTCCTACCTGAGGGGATTCTGTGAGACCACAGGCTGCTGTTTCGTGCCCAGCACTGGGCTCCAGGGCTAGCCTGCGTCTCCCTGCCATCAACGCAGTGTCCTTTCTGACAGTTGCATTCCCTTCACCCAGGACCTGGGAAGTCCAGGCCTTGTGCTCAAGGCTCTGGGCCCTTCCTTCCCCAGCAGGCTCTTTGGGGGCAAGGTGCCCTACTGCTGCCTGGTGCAGAGAGGGAGGCCCGAGTGTTCCTGATGTCCACGCTCAGGCATCCTGACTGCACACTGTGGTTGGAACATGGCTCATGTCCCCCAAGGCTCCAAGTGGATTGAAGACTCGGTCCCCAGGGTGGTGCTATTCAGAGGTGCAGAGACCTTGGGAGGTGGAGCCTAGTGGGAGGTGGAGCCTAGTGGGAGGTGGAGCCTAGTGGGAGGTGGAGCCTAGTCGGAGGTGGAGCCTAGTGGGAGGTGGAGCCTAGTGGGAGGTCCTTAGGTCACTGGGGACAGGCCCTGGAAGGTAGTTCTTTCCAGAGGGCTTCTATGAGAGTTTGGGCGTGGTTCCACCCAGGTCTCTCTGGCTTCCTGTCTGAGATGAGATACTCCCACACACTGTCCCACCATTCCCACCCATTGAGGACCAGAAATGAGCTGATGCAGGCTCCATACCCTGGGACCTCCAAAACTGTGAGCTAAATCATCCCCCACCCCGTGTGTGTGTGTGTGTGTGTGTGTGTGTGTGTGTGTGTGTGTATGTACATATGCTTTAGAGATGGAACCCGGGGCCTCATGCTCAGTGCTCTACCAATGAGCTACACACCCATCCTCTTTATAAGTTATCTACTTTAGGCATTTTGTTGTAGTAACACAAAGCCAACTAATACATGGTGGCTCTTGACCACCCTAGTGTCAGGTGCTACCCTCTGGGGGACAGTATATCTGTGAGTAAGATCAAGAGTCCTTCTCCCTGGAGATTCATATTCTAGTAAAAGTGAAACAGAGAATAACCACAGAAACAAAGAAATAATTTCTGAGTGGCAACTTCTGTGAAAAAAAAATCGTGTTCTTCAATAAGTGAAAGATAGAATCACAGCATGACCCAGAAATCCCCCCCTCGGTATTCCCACGAGAGCGTTGAAAACAGGGACCCAAGCAAGTACTTGTGCCCATGTGTTCACAGCAGCCCCAAAGTGGAACCTATCTCAAGTGTAATCAGCAGATGAACAGATGCATAAAATGGGCTCCACCCACACCCAGAGGTCCCTTGGCCACCAGCAAGAGTGAGGTGACACAGCTGCAGCATGGAGGGACCCAAGGACCTCATGCTCAGTGAGAACCAGACACACAAGGCCACAGTGTATGACCCAGTGACAGGAGAGTCCAGGACAGGACAGTCCAGAGATGGGGTGTAGACCTGTGGGTGCAGGAGGAGGCTGCTCAGGGGGACGGGCTTCCACTAAGGGTGGTGAACTGTTCTGGATGAGGAAATGGAGGTGGTGCATGACTATCAGCGTACCAATGCCTCCGAGTTGCACCCTACCGAGTGTAAAGTGGTCAATTTTAAGTGCATTTCTTCCCCATTTAAGGAAAAGTGCATTGTACAAAAAAAAAAAAAAAGTTGGGCAGTGGGGTAGGGTGGTGAGTGGGAGGCAGCCTCTCTGAGGAGACAGCTTCTGAACTGACACATGGATAGCATGAACATATGTGAGGGGGGAAGAGCATGTGTAAAGGCCCTGTGGTAGGAGTGAATGCAACGTGTTCCTGCGACACAGAAGACCACTGCAGTGATGTAACTGGGAGAGAACACAGAAGTCAGTTCTACTTGAGGTCATGTGCTTCATTTCCTAGCAAAGTGCCACAGACATCTATTCTCTCCTAGTTTGGGAGATCAGAAGTCTGAAATTGGGGTGTCTGCCGAGGTGTCCCTCCTGGATCTCTGGAGGGAATCTATTACCTGCCTCACTCTCTCCAGCAGTCCTGGGGTTCCTTGGCTCCGTAGATGCCTCGCCCTGGTCTCTGCCTCCATCTTTCACTTGGCCTCCCCCACCCCACGCCTTTCCCTTCTCTTCTAAAGATGCCTGTGGTTGGATTTAGAACCCCTCTAATCCAGGATGATCTGCATCCTGCATCCTTAACCTAATTCCATCTGCAAAGACCCTTTTTCCAAATAAAGTCACATGCACAAGTTCCCAGGACTGGGGCATACCCGTGTGTCCTGGGGGCCACCCTTCAGCCCGTTACAGGGCCCAGGTGGGGGGGCAGCAATTGGAAGAGACACTGATAGAGGCTCCCTCCGCGTGCGCAGCCTGGTCTACCCGTCCTCTCAGGAGGTCCTGGAGGTGACACTGGAGCGTCCCATTGCCCGGACCGGGGGAATGAGGCCTGGCGCGGATCCGGGAGCAGGACGGGGCTCAGCCCCACTGTCCCCGGGCTGGCGGCTCCCTCCCGGCTGCGGCTCCCCGGCGCACAACTGCAGGGGGCGCTGCGCCCGAGGCAGCCGGGCAGTGTGTCCGAGAGGCTGCTGCCCCAGCTCCAGTCCCCGCGCGGCTCCTTGAAGGGAGAAGCGGGGTGGGGCCTGCCCCTGCGTCCCTGTCGTCTGCTGCCCCTGTTCCGTCCTCACATCTGTGATGCGCCACCAGACACGAGCGAGGCACCTGCCCGGGCGGCTGCGGAGAGGCCCGTCCCCCGCCAACGGGGAGGAGCCGAGCGGCCGGGCCTGCTCCTCCGCCGCCTGCCCCCGCCTCCCGCCCCTGCACACAAAGCAGCGGCGGTAACTGCCCCCGAGAAGCCAGCCTCGCCCGCCCGCTGTGCGCCCAGCGAACCCTCGGAGGCAGGCCGCGGGCAGCGATGACAGGGGCCACCGCCCGGCCAGCGGGAGCCCACCGCTGACCCAGACCCAGCTGCACCGCCCTGCACGGCAGAGCTCGGCCGCCGCGTCGCCCAGGGTGACCTTCCCGGGATGCTGAGTCCCCGCCAGCCTCTCCCCGCGAGGCTCTGAAGGCCCGGGGGCCAGGAGTGCCGCGCACCGGGAGCGCTCGCCTTTGTTTGCCGGTGACAGTGACAGGGACGAGAGGTGAGTGAGCCCGTCTCCTGCTCCAGCGCCCGGGAGGCGGAGGCGGAGGGCGGCATTTGCTGCCGCCCAGCCCCAGGTGGGGCCGATGGAAGGGAGGATGCGCTCTCGCCCATCTTGCCCTGGTGGCCCTGTGGCCCAGGCCAGCAAACCTCCCGGACGGGCTGCAGCGGGCAGGTTTGACCATTGTCAGGACAGCTCAGGGCTTAGGCAGATAAAGGGCTGTCCCCTCTCCTGGGGAGCGCCCTGGGCCTCTGCTGTTTCCTATTTATAACCCCCAGGGGCTCTGCCAGCTGCGGATTTGGGGAAAAAGATGTTGTGTGTCGCTGAGGGCTGGCTGGTGGGGTGGGAGGAAGGAGCTGCTAAAGACGCCTCCTCCTCTTCCCGACTTGTGCCTGATGGGTTAATAATCAGCTCGAGCATCCACACTCCTTCCCAGATGCCCCCCACCGTGGCCGGGACCTGAGAGGAGCTTGTGGGCCACTGGGACCCACCACACCCCGTATTTGGCGGATGTGGCCGGTCGGTCCCCAGGGAGCTGAGGTCATTGCCAGCTCAGGGCTGCAGACCCCTTCCAGGGAGGAGATGGATCTGCACTGGAGAGGACCCGCCCGCCCAGCGGTCGCTCTGCCATAGCATCCGGAAGGGACTGTTTTGCTCCTGTGCTGCGCCTCGCTGTCCCTCCTCCATGAGTGAATGACGACATTCAAGCAGCCAAGAGAGGATGTGGGCTCTCTGGAAGCCCGGGAGCGTCTAGGTCCAGCTGCTCCCTCTTCCTTGGGGACCGAGGGGCTCAGCCTCCCTCCGAGGCCCCCCTCACCAGCCACAGCAGAGCCATCTCCACGTCCCCCGGTGTGAGGGACACACCCAACCACCTGGCCCTGCCAGCTCTGCAGAGGGGCAGCGGTGCGGGGCTGGGGGTCAGGGTCCGCCCGTGCTGAGGAGTGTGGGTGACAGGAGCTCTTCAGAACACGGAGGTCACAGGGTGGTCCAGCAGCTGCGCTCCATGGTGACTGCAGAGCTGGGGCCTGAAACCCTCCCACAAAAGGCAAATAGAGAAGAAATGGCTGTTTCCCTTGAATGCCCCGTGGACATTTGGCCCTGAGGACGCCCTTGTTGCCTGGGGACAGCCTGGGCACTGTGGGTGTCCAGCAGGCTCCCTGGCCTCCACCCGGAGCTCGTCCCTCAGGCACAGCAACCCAAAGTGCCCGCAGAAATCGCCAAGTGTCCCCTGAGGGTGGGCAGGGTCATCCCGGTTGGAAACCACTGATTAAAGGCACCAGCGAGCAGGGCTGATGGAGCAGGAGACCCCCCTGGCCGTCCAGAGGGCCCACAAGTTGCCCCTACTTTAGTCCTTTCACCTGCCAACAGGAAGCCGAGGCCGAGAGGTGAAGGGCCTGGGAGTCTGCAGGGCCGGGGTTCCCCCATTTCAGCTCCTCCTCAACCCTCATCCTGTCCCAGCGGACCCAAGCCACCGTCCGGAGCCCCACCCCCAGAACCCTGAGAACAAAACCTGATATGACTTCCAGTCCTGCTGCTCAGTGCTGCCTTCCTGTCCTGGGGTCAGGCTGTCAGGAGGTGCAGGAGAACAGGGGGCAAGGGAGGGGACTGGAGCAGAGAGAGGGTAGGCGTGGGCCTGGTCCTCTTTGAAAGTGTCAGTCCCAGCAGGGAAAATTAAGCACATCAGTCATTCACACTTTAGTCTGAACTAGCTTTTAAGGCATTCATGGCTTCCCAGTTGAGATCCAGAGGGAGGAGGAGCCTGTCTGGGTCACGGCTCGCCCTAGGGAAGGAAGCCTCGTGGGTGGAAGAAGGGGTGCGGAGCTGTTTGCAGACCCACCTCTGAGAGCTGCGGTTGGGGGGCCGTTGTTAGGACCCCTGTCCACTCAACCCGCTCCTCCCTCCCAGCTCTCCTCCAGGGCCCCTCCTCCCGGCTCCCATGGGGACCACAGAAGCCACCCTGCGGATGGAGAAGGTGGAGGTGAAGGACGAGTGGCAGGATGAGGACCTCCCCAGGTAGGACTCTAGCCCAGCGCCTGAGCGGGGTGGCAGGTACACCAGCTGGCACCTGGAGCCCCCCGGACCTGCCCCAAGCTCTATGTGGGAACGGGCAGGTCCTCTGGCGGGGGACCCGAGTCCTCCCTGTGGCCTCACGGCGGGCCAGTGGAGGCCAGGCCATGGCGGATATCTGCTGAACATCTGACCTCCTCCGAGGCTCCCAGAGCCCCCCCACAGGCCACTTTAAGAATTCCAGCCGGGCACAGTGGCCCAGGCCCGGGTGGGGTGGGACTGCTGGGCCATGCAGCAAAGCCTGTCTCAGAAGAAAACAGAAAGGGCTGGGGTGCACCGGGTGGGGGCATGTCCCTGGGCCCGACCCCAGGGCCACACGCACACAAATCCAGAGCCATCTCAGAGATTACAGCATCGCAACCCGCGCCGAAGGGCCGCAAGCCGTGGTGTACTTTTACCTGTAGCTGCCACAGGCACCCGGCCCACCCCTGCTTAAACCCACCTGGGCACATGCCCATCCCTCTGAAAGTCCAGGGTCCTGCCGCTGGGTCCTTGGCCTGGTGTCCCCCCAGCCTCCTCACACCCTGAGCCCAGCAGCTTCCTCCCTGACGGGCTGACTCTTACCTTTAGACTTTGCCCCTGCTGTTCCTCAGCCAGGCGCGCTGTTCCTGGAGACTGCCTCCTGCCTCTTTCAGGCCTCAGGCCACTCCTCAGAGATGACCCCCTGGCCCCTCCTGGCCCTCCCCACTCCTGAATGGTTTCCTTCCTGCGTGAAGGTGGGGAAAGCCCCGGGACAAGGTGTCCTAGTCCTTGGAACCTGAGAGTCTCCCTTCCGGGGCTGCTGCCTGCGTTTCAGTTAAGGCCGGGGGCGGGAGCGGTGGTCGTGGGCTACCCGGTGAGCCCTAAAGATCACCAAGTGTCCCTCTAAGAGGAGGCAGAGAGAGATCTCCCACAGGAACTGGGGACATCAGCGTGGGACGGACAGGCTGTGGGGCCCCTAGGAGCTGGAGGGCAGGACATGGACTCTCCCTGGAGCCTCAGGAGAGGCCAGCCCTGTGAAAATGACCTTGGAATTGCTCCCGTCCTCTGGAATGATGTGTTCAGGCAGCAAGTTCATGGTGCTGCTCCAGCGACTGTCGGATACTCAAAGCCTCCCATATTGCTGCCTTAGTCCATTCTGCGTTTCTACAACAAAGTACCTGAGGCTGGGTGCTTTATAAAGAAAAGAGGTTTTGTTTAGCCCGTAGTTTTGGAGGCTTATGTCCAAACAGCATGGTGCAGGCTCTGGCCAGAGCCCTCCTTGGCTGCATCACCTCGTGGTGGACGGCAGTGGAATGAGCGTCTGTGACTGTCACAAGTTGCATCATCTCAAAGCAGGGAGCCAGGGTGCTGGTGGGCCCGGCTCAGCAGCAGGGCTTATGACGACGTCTCCCGAGACCCGAAGGGTCCAAGGAAGGACCTTAGTCCCTTCCCAGAGCAACCCTGACCTGAGGGCCTCCCCGGATCCCACCACCGTGCCTCGCACACCAGGACACGCCTCCACCACGTAGACCCTTGGCGCCTCTCGGACCATGGTGTGCCAGACGCCACAGGCTCCCCCCGATGCACTCGTCTCCCACCACAGGGAACCCCGTAGGAGCAAGAATGTTTTGCTTTGATCACTGCTGAACCCCAATCCAAGATGGTGCCGGGCAGGTAGCCGGCGCTCAACAGATGAGGGGAGTGGGTATTGCCCACCCGGGAATACAACACGGGGTCCGAGGACCCTGCAGGCTCCCGAGGCCGGAGGAGCCACCTCGAGGACCGCTGCGCTCAGCCTGGAAGGGAATTGAAAAGAATCTCCAGTTCCAGAAAAATCTCCCCTGCGAGGGCTCCCAGGGCCGAACCCGGTGGAGTGGACCAGCCCGGAGGAGAGGGGTGCAGGTCGGGCAGGAGGGGCGCTCAGCCACCTTCCGGTGCCTCGGGAGGCTGCCTGCAGGCAGTTCTGGAGCCGTCTGTCCGTCTGTCCAAGCAGAGCCGAGGCCTTTGGAGGAAGCACCCCACATCCAAGGACGTCACCTGAATCTACTCGTGTGGAGACCCCAAGTTCCGTGCACCCACGTGGCGCAGCAAGGGGCGCCCTGCTCCAAGCCACGGACAAGCTCTTGTCCTGGGGTCGTGTCCACGGGAGC
The DNA here is from genome assembly GCF_052094955.1 of Ictidomys tridecemlineatus. NCBI lineage: Eukaryota > Metazoa > Chordata > Mammalia > Rodentia > Sciuridae > Ictidomys > Ictidomys tridecemlineatus. The sequence goes on from NC_135478.1 coordinate 2,316,397, forward strand.
CTGGCCAGCTGCCTGCGGGGCCTGCCCAGCCCGCTCTGCAGCGCCCGGACCTGAGTGGGAACCTCTGCAGCCTTCGGTGGACGACGTCCTCGCTGGGGGACACTTACCGCCAGGGGCAAGGCCGTCTGTGACTTCGTCCTCCAGGGCTCCCAGCCAGCAACTCAAGTTCTGGAACTGTCCGGGGGGAAAAAAATTTAAACATGGCAAGAATTTTCAATTAAAAAAAAATTCAAAGTATTACATAAAAACAAAAGTTGCGCGTGTTTCTGGGGCAGCTGGTGACGTTTCATCTCGCGGACGCAGTGCGCAGTGCCCGGAGGACGGCGTCTTTCTTGCCAAACGTTTCTTGATTCTTTGGGGTAAAACATTCAAAATCTCAGGCCAGGGGTGTGGCTCGGCGTACAACGCCTGCCCCGCGTGCACGAGGCCACCCAGCACCACGCACACACACACTCACACACACACACGCACGCACACGCATGCACACACGCACGCACACACGCACACACACACGCACGCATGCACATGCACACACTCACACACACACACTCACACACGCACTCACGCACACACGCACACACACGCAGCACACTCTCACACACGCATGTACACACACGCACGCATGCACACACGCACGCACACGCACGCACGCACACTCTCACACACGCATGTACACACACGCACGCACACGCACACACACGCACGCATGCACACACACGCACGCACACTCTCACACACGCATGTACACACACACCCACGCACGCGCTCAGAACCCTTCTTCCAGCTTCTGGCCTTTCGACGGGCGCAGGACATTGTCCTCCCTCAGTGGTGGGCTCTGCGGCGGCTCTGGCCTGTCCCGTCCAGCTGGGTCTTGGGGCCTGCCCAGCGTCCCCGCGTGGGCGGTGGGTTGTTGGACCGTTTTTCTGGGTGCGTGGCCTGAGGGCTGAGGGGGAATGGCTGTGGGGGGGGCCAGCCAGCCTCTGGGCGGAGAGCTGGGGCCGGGGCTGCCTGCCCGCCCCGCTCCACCCTCGCCGCGGCCCAGCCCCTCTGAGGGGCGCAGCATCCTCACCAGGCACCCAGAGGGGGACTTCAGGCCCAGAGTCGGCAGTCGGGCAGATGAGGGATCACTTTTTAGCAAGCAGGTCAGGGTGTCGTTAGGAATATTCTAGAATGGGCAAGAGTGGTCGTCAGAGCCTCGTTTGCTCTGGGAGCACCCGGGAAGCTGTGGCTCTGTGTTCTTGGCAGATTTAGGTGCGGTGACCTCCGTGGGTTCCATCCAGCACCAGGTGCCAGGAGCCCAGGGGGCCTCTGGCCAGTCCTCAGCCTCATGTCCCCTCTGGCCCCCATGGACTCTGGTCTCTGCCCAGACCAAAGCATTGTGTCCCTGCCCAGGGCCAAGGCATGGCACCCTCCTTCCGCCCAGGTCTCCTGGCAGCTGGCGGCTGACCGTCCCAGACTCGAGCAACCCCCGCAGGCCCCTGCCTCCTGGTACCCGGGACCGGCTCCGGGACCCACAGGCACTCGGCCCCCCGTTAGGCTAGTGCCATGCTGGCACAGACCCCGGACTTCAAGCCCTGTCCAGGTGACTCGGACTCCCCACACCGTGAAGCGCCGTGGACACAGCCGTCCCGCTGCCTGGCTTCATGACAAGCGAAACGTCCACGCGCGTCCACAGACGCGTTTTTAAGGACCGTTTTCCACCCGAGGCTGGTTGGACCCGCAGAGGCGGAGCCCGCGTGTTCTGGGGCTCCTGCTGGGACTCAGTGGCACCAGGGAGCCACCGAGGCACGAGCTGCGGACGGCGGGCAGTGGCCGGGTCCCAGCTCCAGCAGGCCTGCGCTCTCTGCGAGGCCGCGAGGCCGCTCCTCCCTGTGGAAGCGACCCCCTCCCAGGCCCCGGGAAGCACTGTCCAGACGCAGCTGCGAACAGAACAGGCCCCGCTCTGTAGGGGCTGGGCACCGGGCAAGAGGCGGGTGTCTTTCCAAAGAATTCTCCAGCTGCCGGGGCTCCTCCCGGGGCAGCGGCCCAGCGGCTGCAGGACAGTGGTCTTGCTGTGCGCCCAGCCCTGGAGGAACCACAGGCTCTGCCTCGGATAGGGTTCAGCTGGGCCCACAGAGCCGCCTGTGTGTCCCCCGCCCCGGGGCTCACCGTGCCGCTCCTCCCAGCTGGCCACCCCTCTCCAGGGAACATCACCGGGGCCCACTGCTCGTCCTGGTCTCTCTGCCCACTGCCCTCTGCAAGCCCCTGTGGAGCCAGAGCCTCCCGCAGCCTGGAATCGCCCAGCTCACTGCACAAATCCCCGGTTTGCTCCTCTTAGAAAGACACAGCTGTTAGGTGGGGGCTCCCCGTGACCCAGCACTGCCCGACCTCATCTTAACTCCGTCACGTCGGGGAACCCCGCCGGAGCTCCTCGCTGGCTTTGGGAAGACCCTCGATGGAAGCCCATGGGGATGTCACCCAGCCCTGGGCACACAGAACCACGTTGCCCGGACGCGCACACCCGTGATGAACTCACCTCCTCGCGCCAGAGGGTCCATCGCCCCTGCTTCTCTGTGGCATGTCTGAAAGGCCAAATAATGACATTTCGGGGTCATAATGAAGAAAAACAGGGGTTCCTGGCAGACAAGCACCGTGACACCACAGCAGGCAGTCTGATAACGGAGACAGTGACTGAGTCACTAACAGGAGAGTAGCATCCACCGTGCGGATACGTTGAACGAAAGGATGACCCAGGTGCTGGAGCCACAGAGTGCACGAAGTCACACGCTCCTCAGGAAAAGGGAGACTTAAAACTTACGGATCTATTCTATCTGTGGTCATATTTGTTTCTGGAGTTTTCTATTTAGTATTTTCAGACCAGAGTGGATGGCAAGTAACTGAAAATGCAGAAAGCAAAACCACTGATAAGGGAGGGTGACTATGTCCTAATGAGGCCACAGCCCGGCACCAGGCATCGGGACTTGAGCGGATACCTCAGGGACCCAGCTCTACCCAGGACAGAGGGATGCAGCCATGCTGTCCAGCTTGCGTACAGAGGGGACGGCTCTCTCTTTGTAGTCATTACCGGATGGATCCCAGAGCCTCCCACAGGCGAGGCGAGCACCTGCACGTCCGCCCAGGTCCAGCCGCGGTGCTGTTTATTTTGAGAGAGGGTCTTCCTGAGTTGCTGAGACTGACCTTAAACCTGTGCTCCTCCTGCCTCAGCCTCCCGAGTAGCTGTGAGGGCTGCCATTTGTCGCCGTGCCGGCAGACTCCCCCCTGTAACAGAGGCTCCCTATCAGGGACTCCGAAAGCAAATTCTCCAGGAGACATCAGGGTGGCCCTGGGCGGTGGGCAGGGTTCTCAGGTCTGGAGAGCTTGGGGCTGTCCCAGGGCTTGGGGAGTGGCAAGGTCTCACCTGCCTTGGGAATCCCAGCTCTGCGGGCGGGCAGGGTGGGCATCTGCCGCACTTGGGCCTCCTTCCTGGAGCCTGGGGCCTGCACAGGACCCTCACACCGTCCAGTCGGCACGATCCCTCACCTTGTGGGATGTCCTCTGCCTCTGGGGGCTGCTCTGGGGGACATGGGCTCCTGATCTTATCCCACACCAGTAGTGCTCGCCCTGACCCGTTCCTTCCCCTCCATCCACCTGCCCCGTGGTGCCCTGCCTGGGGCTGCTGCTCCCCCCGCGGCCCCCGTCCCTCCCCATGGCCCACATCCCGTCTCTGGACTCCTGTCCTTGACCCTCCTGTCACTGGGTCACAGCCGGTGGCCTGTGTCTGTGGCTCTGACTGAGCACCAGGTCTTCAGGTCCGTCTAGTGCGGCTGCCACCTCGCTCCTGCGGGTGGTCGAGGGACACTCCTAGTGGACACCCAGGTGGTCCTCTCTGCCCGACTCTGAGGTGTGCGGCTGTGGACCCTGAGCACGGATTTCCTGTGGACGTCCACTCTGCTCTGGGCCTCCACCCGCGAGATCAGGCCGACCTCTGATTCACTCGGGGCCTCAGGCCCCCAGATCACCCTGGGACACCAGAGGGCAGGGGACAGAGACCCGCTGCACCCTGACAGACTGGAAGAGGCGCAGGCTGAAGCTCTCCCCCCGACCCCAGCCGCTCTGACCAGATGTGAGTCTCCCGCTGCGGCTCCAGGGGGCCAGCGCCCTGCAGGGAGGACTCTGGCCGCCCCACAGAACGAGGTCGCAGCTTGCAAACCCGAGCTCAGCTCCCCGGCCCTGGAGGAGGCCAGGGCTGCCCAGAGGGACGTGCACGCCTGGCTGCTTCTCAAATCGTCTTCCTGGTCTGCAGCGGTCGGTCGGGTTTGCAAAAATGTTGCAAAGAGGGTTCCAAGAGCCCCAGAGCCCGCCCTGGTTTCTCCTGGTCTGCCTCCTGCTGCAGCCCGGGCGCTGGCCACGTCCACGTCTTATCAGCTGCTGAAGGCCACACTGGATTCAGATTTTCTCGGTTTTGTCCCTGATGTCCCTTTCCAGTGGTGGGACCCCATTTCCATGCTACCTGGCAGCAGGTCTTCAAATCTTCTCAGGCTCCTCGGAGCAGGGACGGGGTCTCGGGGACTCCTTGGTGCCCCACGGGGCTGCCGTCCACCAAGATGGGCTGACCTTCTCAGGGACCCCTGGGTTCAGGGCAGGAGGCGCAGAGGGCCCCGCGGGCTGCTGCGGGCGTGGCCACCTGGCTGACGCTGCGTGGCCCCTCCCCTGGACGCTGTGGCCTGTGGGAGGGTCACGCGTCTCCTGGAGGCCACCTCTGCAGACCCCACCCGCAGCTCCCCTGCACCGGGATCCGTCCCTTCTCCCTGTCCACGGTGGCCATCAGCGTAGACTCAGGGACATTCACCTCCCACCTGGAGTAGAATCCAGGAATATCCTGCTATTGGCTGTCAGCCGCCCAGCGCTGGCCGGGGCGTCCTTCAGGCTGACTCGCGAGGCCCTCGCCCCTCTGGGGAGCCCTCTATCCCGCAGGAGAGTCGGGATCCTTCCCTCGGGGCTCAGCTCGCCCCGGCCCCGGCGGGCGCCACGTTGGCGGGGGTTGGGAGGAGCCTGGCCCAGAGGCTTCCCAGCTCTCACGGTGCCTTGTCCACCCTGTTTTGTCTGCACCGCGGATGCCCGGGTCGCCCTGCGCCTCTGGTGGATCTCCACGCTCCTTCCTGGCTGGGTCCTCAGGCCGCTCCCAGAAGAGACGGGCATGGAGCTGCTTGGCAGCCCCGGGGAAGACGCGTCCTGTAAGTCTGCCCACGGGGGGAAGTGGGAACCTGGTGTCTGCTTTGGCTCTGCCTTGGGCTGTCACTGTAAGAACATCAAAGGACACATACCCTGAGAGGGCAGTCAGGGAAGGGTGGCCAGGCCTGCAGGGCAGGTGGCCATGTCGGTGAGAGTCGTGTCACAAAGAGAGCACAATGCCTTGCTGTGCGTCCTGGAACTGCTTACTCAGCCTCTCTGGCCTCCCGTTCCCCCTCTACTAAATACAGGTAGTGGGCTTCTTGCAGAGGGAGTCTATAGGGGTGAAATGAGGTGACAGGCGCAAGGTACCCAGGGGATGCCAGGATCGGAGTCAGAGGAGCCCTGGGCAGCCCCGGAAGGCCGTGCCACCCAGACTGCTCCGAGGACCCAAAGCCCCAGACTGGGCACAGGCCGCCCAGGAGGCTGGCGAGCTGCCCGAGCCCTGTGTTCTCCTCCCTGGCGTCTCTGCTGAGCTCTGCGTGGACCCAGCTCCGCCTGCATCTTGCCACGTGTCCCGTCACGGTGCCCCCCCACCTAATCAGGGGGACGGGCAGGCCCCTGGGGTCACACAGCAGTGAGAGCCAATCTGCCCAGTCCTCCCCTGCCCTGCAGCACTGCACCCAGCTCAGTGTCCAGGGGACGTTCAGGGAGGCCCGTCCCCGGGGCCAAGCAGGCAGCAGGGGCCTCTGCGCTAGGCCCCCAGCAGGGACCTTGGGCCGCGCCCCACGCGGCCGCTCAGCGGAGGGTTTCTAGGAGAAAGGCTGGAATTCCCAGGAAGGGAGCTGCCGGGAGAGCTGGAGGGACCCGCCAGGCCGTCCCGGGCCTTTCTGCCAGGCCACCTGGCACCGTGGCCACCACTCACACCTGAAACGTGCCCCCCCCACACACATGCCCTGACACTGTCCTCTGGAGAACCCTAGTTCCACCCATGGACCCCGACCTGATCCCACCTCCGTCCCAGGGACTCGGAGGCTGAGGCAGGAGGATGGCAAGTTCAGCCTGAGCAATGTATCGAGGCCCGGTCTCCAAATGGAACAAAAGACTGGTGTGGCCGGTGGGGGAGCCCTGGGCAGAGTGTGGGAAGCTCTAGGTTCCTTGTCAGCAGAGAGAGAGAGGGGGGGGAGGGAGGGAGGGAGGGGGAGGGGGGGAGGGAGGGAGGGAGGGGGAGGGGGAGGGGAGAGAGGGAGGGGGGGGAGAGACAGGGAGAGAGAGAGGGAGGGGGAGAGGGAAGAGAGAGAGAGGGAGGGGGGGAGAGAGAGAGAGAGAGACAGAAGGAGAGACGAGAGAGGGAGAGAAAGAGAGGGAGGGGGAGAGGGGAGAGAGGGGGAGAGGGAGAGAGAGAGAGAAGGTGGAGGAAGGAAAGAGGCACAGGAGTCCACTCCTGGGGACCGGGCCTACCAGGCTCCGGGCGGCCTGGCCTTTGGGCTTCCTGCAGTAACTGTTCATGGGGCAGGAGGAGAGCACCAGGTCCCCAGGCCACGTCCAGCCTAGGACCAGGATCGTGCCACCAAGTGTGTGGCTCTCCGGGGGTCGCTGTGGGGTCCCAGGGACCAGGCAGCTAAAGCTGAGGGTTCCTTCGCTCTCCATTCTGGAGGCTGCAAGTCCAAGGCCCAGGTGGCTGGGGTCCACCTCGGGCCCGGTGCCCAGGGGGACAGGGCTCCACCCGCTAGGCAGCCCCCAGCCCCAACAAAGTCTCCAGGCGTCTCAGACCTGGCTGAGTCTCAGGTGTCCCCGACTCGGGACGGGTTCTCTCAGCCGGGAACCTGGAAGCCGGGGTCACCTCCCGGAAGCCGGGGCCACAGGAAGGCCACCATCCAGGGTCCCAAGCCAGCCTGAGGCCGGAGACCTGGGCAGATTCCCAAAGTCCACTTTTTTAGAGCGAATTCCATTTGATTTTAAAGCTTGGAAATAATCCTCTTTGGCTCAAATCCCTGCCCTCTGGGCCCACGTGGTGGGGCCCCTGCCTCCCTGCCGGTGACCAGTGTCACCGTGACCTGAGCCTTGCTGTCACCGTGCCCGGTCAGCCAGGGGAAGCATCTGTGCCCTGGACCCACTCCTGGGGGGAGGGCAGGGTGAGCCAAGGGGCTGGGGTCTGCCCCTCGCTGCCCCCGGTGGCGGGTGGCCCTAGGCTGCACAGCACTTGGCGCTCCTGTCCGGGAGATAGGCAGCACTTGCTGCCACTGGACGTCAGGGATGTCACGGTGGGATCTGGAGGAGCCGCGGGCGTGGGGAGGACGCTCCACCTGCAGGGAGCGCCATCCAGGGAGCGGGAGGCCAGCTCTGCCGCAGGCTGCTGAGCACTCCCCTGGGCAGGTGGGGGCGGTGGGATCTGGAGGAGGGACAGGAGAAGGACAGGGTCGGTCTCTCCCGCAGCCCCGCCCACCGCCCTGAACTTGGGGGGAGCTCACCGCAAGAGGAAGACCCTGGTGGCCCCGGAGATCAACATCTCCCTGGACCAGAGCGAGGGCTCCCTGCTGTCGGACGACTTCTTGGACACGCCCGATGACCTGGACATCAACGTGGACGACATCGAGACCCCCGACGAGACGGACTCGCTGGAGTTTCTGGGGAACGGGAATGAGCTTGAGTGGGAAGGTGAGGGCCGCCGCGGCCGCCCAGTGCCCCACCCTGTCCCCAGTCGGGCTCGCCAGCTGGCGGGCAGCTCCGGGAGCGGCAGCAAGCTGCACAGGGCACTGACGGGGGCCACCCTTGGGCAGGGGCTCCCGCAGGCTGGTGGACTTTCCTGGGGCACATGGCTTTCAGCAGTGGCGGGGCGACGCGCTCCCAGCCTGCCCCTGACGCGGACTCGTGGGGGCAGGTCCTGACCCAGGCGCTGGAGGTCCAGGGAGGGCCGCGGACACTGACGGGCAGGAAGCAGAGATCAGGGTGCCCCGGGCACCAGCCACACGCACGGGGAGCTCAGGAAGCCACGCTGGGAAGGGGCCTCTCACCACCGCGTCCACCCCACCGTGGGACACCGGGCCTTGTCTGGGGACATTTAGTTGTCACTGCTGGTGGGGGGCAGCTCCCAGCCTGTAGCTTGGCAGCCTGCAGTGCCCCTCGCTGCCAGTGCCCAGGACACCACCCAGAGAAGGACCCCGCCGTGTCCACGGTGCCCCTGGGAGACCTGGGCCAGGACCACAGGGTGGGGTCCCTTCCACGGGGGTCAGCACAGGGTGGACGTTGGAGAGGAGACTCTCCAGCGGGAGCAGTGCCACTGGCGTGGGGCGGGGCTGAGCGAGGCCCAGGGGACAGGGGCAGCAGCGGCCGAGGGTGTGGCTTGAGGTGGCCTCGGCCAGGGGCTTGGCTTTGGCCCCATGGGGTGCAGGACAGAGGGTCCAGGGCCAATGAGAGCAAAGGCTTCCGGGAGCCACCAGAGGGGCAGCTGGGGTCAGAGGAAGGGGGGACCTTAGCCTGGAGGGGTGGCCTGCTGGTGCAGAGAAGTGGCAGGGGGGTCCCCTTGGAAGTGGGGCCCGCCATGGTTGCTGGGTGGGTGAGGGGCACAAAGTGCAGAGGGGCCAAGGTGACAGCACGTCTGTGGCCTGAGCGTGGGGCCCACGGTCACGCTGTGACCAGAAGAACACGTGTCACAGCGGTGGCCTTTCTTTTTAAGTTACCGATGGACCTTTATTTTGCTGGTTTCGTGTGGTGCTGAGGGTCACACCCAGGGCCTCGCGCTCTGCCGCTGAGCCCAGCCTAGAGAGGTGGCCATTTTCAGGGCAGTTTGGGAGCCCAGAGAGGGCGGTCCTGTGTGCAAGGTCACACAGCGAGTCCTGCAGAAGCGGGCTCCACCCAGCTCCCCCGACTGGATGAGTACTGGCCACTCTGCTGGCCACTCTCCGCTCCTCAGTGTAAAGGTAACACTAGTGTCCATTAGCACTTGGCTGAGACTTCTGACTCCCAGTTCCCCCACTTCTCCCAGCCCCACCCTAACAGGATCAGTCAGCCGAACGTAGCCTACCTGTGTGAGTGAGATGCCCAGAGGACAGAGGACAGCTGGGTGCTGGCCGCAGGGGACACAGGCCCTGGCCTGTGGCCTTTGTTCCCAGTTGCTGACATCTGTTGGGAAATGTGTGCAGAAAGTGACTGTTTTAAGAGCAAAAAGGGGCTGGGCTGGGGCTCAGCCCGGGGGAAGCACTGGGTTCAGGCTCAGCACCGCATCCAAAATAAATAAATAAAATAAAGTCATTAAAAACAAGATTTTTAAAGAAGAGGGAAATGGCCAGGGTCGGGGGGCGGAGGTGCAGGAGGCCCAGAGCGGCCTGCAGACTGGGGTGCAATCGTGGGAGGTTTCCTGGAGGAGGTGGTTTTGAGCCAGGCCTGGGGGAGGGGAGGAAGATGGGGACACAGCAGCCAGGTGGGAGAAGCCACGTGCCCCCGGCAGCAGTGGGTACCGTGAGAGGGAGGCCGGAGGGAGGGTGGCGAGATGTCTGGACTCCAGCAGCCCTTCTGCTCACCCCGGCGTGCTTCCAGATGATACCCCTGTGGCCACTGCCAAGAACATGCCCGGTGACAGTGCAGACCTGTTTGGGGACGGCGCAGCAGAGGATGGCAGTGCCGCCAACGGGCGCCTGTGGCGGACGGTGATCATTGGGGAACAAGAGCACCGCATTGACCTGCACATGATCCGGCCGTACATGAAGGTGGTCACCCACGGAGGTGAGCCTGGTGCCCTGGGACCCCTGCCCCCCTGTTGTCCAGGAATGCTGGGCAGCTGGGGGCCCATCAGGGGGCCCCTCTGGACCCTGGTTCTTCTTCTGCTCTCTGGGAATTCTAAGCCTTCATCTTGCTGGAGGAGGGTGGGCTGGCTAGGACAGGGTGGGTGTGGCAGATACACACGTGGTGACCAGGACAATGGCTGCGGATCTCCAGCCAAGGCAGAGACTGCTTGGGGGGTTCAGCTCCCTGCCAGGTTGCTGCGGCTCAGGGCAGTGTCTTACCGAGCATGTGGGTGGGGGAAGGGGGACTGATGCCACAGTGGCCTGGGACGGCTCAGAGCTTGGACAGCACTGGCCAGGTGTGCGGGGGCCTGTTCAGCCACTCTGACCGCCTCTCCCCAGGGTACTACGGCGAAGGCCTCAACGCCATCATCGTCTTTGCAGCCTGCTTCCTCCCGGACAGCAGCTCCCCTGACTACCACTACATCATGGAGAACCTCTTCCTGTAAGTCGCCACCCATCCCAGCAGCCAGGCCACCGTGCTGCCAGACACCCGGGTCCGTGGGCTCAGGCCAGGGAGCCCGGTGCAGGCTCTGGGAGGCTCCGGCTGGCACCAGGGAAGGGCATGGCTGCCACAGACCTTCACCGGAGCCCCATTGGCTGCCACTGATCCATGGCCTTCCTCCAGAACCTCCCTATCCCCACCACCACCTCCACCTCCACCACCACCACCATCACCATAATCACCACCATCACCATCACCACCATCACCACCATCACCACCATCACCACCATCATCACCACCACCACCATCATCACCACCATCACCATAATCACCACCATCACCACCATCACCACCACCATCACCATCACCATAATCACCACCATCACCACCATCATCACCATCATCACCACCACCTCCACCACCATCACCACCATCACCACCACCTCCACCTCCACCATCACCATCACCATAATCACCACCATCACCATAATCACCACCACCTCCACCACCATCACCACCACCTCCACCTCCACCACCACCACCATCACCATAATCACCACCATCACCACCACCACCACCACCATCACCATAATCACCACCATCACCACCACCACCACCACCATCACCATGACCGCCACCATCACCACCACCACCACCACCATCACCACCATCACCAACATCACCATAATCACCACCACCACCACCACCACCACCATCACCATCACCACCACCACCACCACCACCATCACCACCATCACCACCATCACCACCACCACCATCACCACCATCACCAACATCACCATAATCACCACCACCATCACCACCACCACCATCACCATCACCACCATCACCACCATCACCAAGACCGCCACCATCACCAAGACCGCCACCATCACCATGACTGCCACCATCACCACCACCACCACCACCACCATCACCATGACCGCCACCATCACCATGACCGCCACCTTCACCACCACCACCACCGCCACCATCACCATGACCGCCACCATCACCATGACCGCCACCTTCACCACCACCACCACCACCACCATCACCATGACTGCCACCATCACCACCATCACCACCACCACCACCATCACCACCACCACCACCACCATCACCACCACCATCACCACCATCACCATCATCTCCACCATCACCACCACCACCACCACCATCACCACCACCACCACCTCCACCACCACCATCACCACCATCACCACCTCCTCCACCACCACCACCACCACCACCACCACCACCACCACCATCACCACCATCACCAACATCACCATAATCACCACCACCATCACCACCACCACCATCACCATCACCACCATCACCACCATCACCAAGACCGCCACCATCACCACCATCACTATAATTACCACCATCACCACCATCACCACCATCACCATAATCACCACCACCATCACCATCACCACCACCACCACCACCACCATCACCACCATCACCACCACCACCATCACCATAATCACCACCATCACCATCACCACCACCACCACCACCATCACCATAATCACCACCATCACCTCCACCACCACCATCACCACCACCATCACCACCATCATCACCACCATCACCACCACCATCACCATAATCATCATCACCACCATCACCACCACCATCACCACCGTCACCATAATCACCACCACCATCACCACCACCACCACCATCACCATAATCACCACCACCACCACCACCACCACCACCATCACCATCATCACCATCATCACCACCATCACCATAATCACCACCACCACCATCTCCACCACCACCACCATCACCACCACTATCATCACCACCACCACCATCACCACAAGCACCTTCACCATCACAACCATCACCATCACCACCATGACCATGACCATGACCATGACCACCACCACCATCACCACCACAAGCACCTTCACCATCATAACCATCACCATCACCACCATCATCACTATCACCACCACCATGACCATGACCAACACCACCATCACCACCACAAGCACTTTCACCATCATCACCACCATCACCACTGCCTTCACCGTCATCACCATCATTTATTGAGCTCTTACAGTGTGGCAGCACGAGGCGAGGCACTTCCTGTATGCCAGCATGGCCCATGTTGACCACAACCCTAGGTGGTGGGTCCCATTGCCTCACATTCTATAGGTGGGGAATCCAGGCACAGAGAGGTCATGAACCACCAGGGACACACAGGGCAGCCCCACTGTGATGGCCAGGGCTGATTGGTGGCAGGCACCCAGCAGGTAACGCTAAGAGCGCAGGAGTCATGGCGGCTCTTACCTTTGTTATTACTAAGATTTCCTCGCAGAGCGGGACTGGGCTGCCAGGCTGGACCCTACACAGAGGAGGGCTTGGTGAGGAAAAAGTGGCCTGGGCAGTGTGGGGGCGCCCATGGCGTGGGAGGCCAGGGACACTGCTCCACCCACGGCAGCGCCTAGGATGCCGCTGCAGGAGAGACCTGGCCCCAGAGTCCTCGGTGACAGGCCGACCCTGACCTCGCTCCCTCTCTCCGGGTCTCCTCCACCCAGCTCTCTCTCCACCTTCGCCCGCTCTCCACGTGCCCTTGACCCCCAGGGCTGTCAGCAAGTCAGACACAGACGTCCCCGAGGGCAGGCCAGGGCGCAAGCAGCCGCCCATGGCCTTTCTCCTGCTCCCCCCCCACCTGCCGTCCACATCCACCGTTGCCCAGCCGGGTTGGGGGGCTCTCCACGGAGGCTGGGAGGCCCCTCAGACCAGAGGAGGTGCCCACGAAGGCCAGCGCAGGAAGTTGCCCACGTGTCCCGGGGCCCAGTCTCCCCAGATGAGAGGCCGAGGCTGGGGGCATTTATGTGAAATCACACAGGGAGAGGCGGGCCTCCAGCCTCCAGAGCAGGTGGACTGTGTTCCCACGCAGGCCTCTGTAGCTGTGGATGGACAGGGCCACATCCATTCTTAGGGTGGGTCTCGGGAAACCTTGAATGAGAGTGTGCACACCAAGTGACTGGCACCTAGTAAATGCTCAATAAAACAGCCGCGGCTGCTGTGGGGCACCCACGGCGTCTCCCCAGCCTCCAGGACAGGGGCCAGCCTGTGCAGACCCGCCGGCCCGGCCAGGGCGGCCCCGTGGGTGTCCTCACACTGGGCGCCCCCGGGCGCTGCCCTGTCCCCCCGCCAGGTACGTCATCAGCAGCCTGGAGCTCCTGGTGGCGGAGGACTACATGATCGTGTACCTGAACGGCGCCACGCCCCGGCGGAGGATGCCGGGCCTCGGCTGGCTGAAGAAGTGCTACCAGATGATTGACAGGAGGTGAGGGCCGGCCTGCGTGCAAAGCCAGGGTGGGCAGGTGGACGGCGCTGCGGGGCTGCCGAGGGAGAGGGAGCGGGGAGCAGGTGGAGTCTCCAACAGCTACGCTGCGTCCTGGAGCCCAGATGGGCCGGCCTGGCCCCTGGGCCCAAACAGGAGTGTCCAGACCCTGCCCAGCGTGGGCTGGAGTCTGTGACTCTGGCGTCCTCGGCAGAGTGAGGCCCAGCCTCCACCTGCGTCTGCGCAGAGCGTCTCCCGGGGTCTGTGCCCAGGTTCTCCCTTAAGGACAGCAGTCATTTAGGATAAGGGGGACGCACCTTTGCTGTCCCTTTAACTGCACGACGCCTGCTGTGAAGGCGCTCCCTGTGCAGCTGCCCTCAGCCCTGGCGCCCCTGCTGCTGCCCATCCGGAGCCTGGCCTCCAGGGCCTCCTGTAGGAAGGTCCTGCGGGGCGGGTCCCTGCACGGGCTCTGCCCCCGGGTGGCTCCTCCTCCTCAGTCCCTCCAGCGGCAGTGGCATCAGAGCCCTCTCCTTCCGCAGGAGGGGGAGGGGCGTCCCGGCTGGGAGGACAGGCGGGGCCCTGCGCCCAGCTCCATGTGACCAGAGGCCACCCTGGCCCTCACCATCCAGGACACTGGATGGTGACAAGTCTCAGCAGCTTATGCCTTGCCCACCAGGCCCCTGGCTACTACAGTGGGTCCCTCCCAACTCACAGCCCTAGGGCAGGCCACCAGAGCCACGCGGCCAGGCGGTGGGTGGCCCTCCCACCTCCCCAGGGCTTGCCCGGGCTCACTGGTCTCCTGTGCCTCCCACACAGACTGCGGAAGAACCTGAAGTCCCTGATCATCGTCCACCCCTCCTGGTTCATTCGCACCGTGCTGGCCATCTCCCGCCCCTTCATCAGGTAAGGCCAGCGGCCAGTGGCCAGCGACAGGCAGCGGTGGGTTGCAGGGTGTGTCTCTAGCTGCCCTTGCCTTGACCAGGCTCACCCAGTGCACAAATCCCAAATCCAAAATCTAAAGCCCCGCTCCTCGTTCAGTGGAATGAGGCTGCGAGTGGCCATCTCCATCCCGACCCCCGACACTTCTCAGTCAAAACGCAGATTCACCAAAAACAGGATCACACATATGCAAATATTCCAAAATGCCTTAAGACTGGAGTCTGGAACACCCCCTCCCCGCACTTGCTATTTTCCTTTGGTTTTCTGCACTGGGGTGGACTGGGGGCCCCCGCCCGGCTGGACCCCAGCCCTTTTGTCTTATTTTAAGTCAGGGTCTTGCTTAGTTGCTCAGGGCCTTGCTGAGTCGCCCGGGCTGGCCTTGGACTCTCGATCCTCCTGCCTCGGCCTCCCAACCACAGGGAGGACAGCCACGGCCGCTGTGCCTGGCCCCACTTCAGACCTCCACCTGGGCGTGCGGGCAGGGCGTGGGCCCGCAGGGGGACTGGCAGCCACCGCGGCTCCACACACTGAGCGCCGCGCACTTCTCACCAGTTGCGACCGTTACCCGAGAGGCTGCTGTCAGGCCCCAGTCTCGGGCACAGGGAAACCGAGGCCCGGGAGGGTCAAGAACTCACCGAGAGTCAGATGGCCAGGCCACTCGGGAGGCCAGCCTGGCTCCACCCACTGCAGAACCTGCGTGGGCCAATGGGTCCCCTGGACAGTGTCACCCAGCCAGCCCCCTCCACGCCTGGGACCCTCTGGGCCGTGAACCCCGGGTGGGCTGCGGCCCGAGACCAACTCGGGGGAGCTGCTGCGCTCAGTCGCGGTCAGTCCAGCCAAAGATACAGATGAAAACCCGAGAGAAGACGGGAGGAGGCCCCGCAGAGCCCACGCAGCCCGTGTCCCCTCTGGGGCTCACTCGGGGACCCTCCTCACTCTCCCAGCAATGGGGCACCCAGGATTTTTGTCGGGGGCCCATGCACACAAGGCAGAACCCCTGTGGGGCTGACCTTGGCCAGACTCCAGCTCCGCCAGGGTCCCACGAGTCCCATGTTTAGCAGGGACCCTGTGTCAGGCCCCCAGTCAACAAAGACCTGTTACTAGATGGGACGCTCCAGGGCCCCCAGGTCACCCTCCTCTGGACGGTTTGGACCCAGCGCCCCAGGTCTGCTGAGTGACCCCGGGCCACGTCCCGCAGGTTCAATTGACTTAATTCAGACACTGAATTCAACCAAGGTCCTTGGCTCCCTCAGTCTCAGGCTGAGCCGCTCTGGGGGAGTTAGGGGGGCTCTGGGGGAGCTAGGGCCGGCCCTGCCCCTGCGCCCCCAGCTCAGGTCTGCCTCAAGGGCCTGTCAGGGCGGCTCCTGGGGCTGATCCACACACCTTTATTTGCATAACATGCAGGTTGCGTGTGTTTATTTTTGCGCTGAGCAGATCACGCTAATGACCGATTTCCCGAGGAAGGCCGAGCGTGCCCTCCAGGGTGGGGGCCTGGCGCCCGCCCTGCGCCCCTCAGGCTGCCTTGGCTGGGCCTTTCCCTTAACGGGGGCAATTCTGTCACTTTGGGTTTCTTTTCCTGGGTCTCTTTGGGGGCTCCAAGGAGATGGTGGGCGCAAGAGCTCCCCAGGAGAAGCCGGGAGCCCGGAAGGGCAGCTGCAGGCGGCCGAGCGCCCACGGTGCTGAGGACCCGCTGTCCCGTCGGGGCAAGCTGGACTGAGCGCCCGGCCTGGGTGGAATGTCCCCCAGTCCCCTCAGGGAAGGAGACTCGGCTCCTGATGGTGGGGTGGCACTGTGTCCCTGTCACTGTGAGGCTGGTGCCGGCCTGGGGAGCAGCTCCAGGCTGTAGTGCTGACTGATGGTCTAGGACTCTCCGAGGCGCTGGGGGAGCGCGCCGAGATGGCCGGAGCCGCGGCCTCTCCAGCTCCGACCCACGGAGGCCCTTGGCCCTGTCATGCCACCTGCTGGGGCCTCTGGTCCTGGGACACTGCTCCAGGGGCTTTCAGATTGCGAAATAAATCTGAAGTTCGCAGAAGCGTCCTCCTTGCCCCGCGACACAGATGGCCACTCAGCAACGGCCAGGAAACATCTGCAGAGGTTCTGCTCCTGCCCTGGCCCTGGGCCTCCGCCGGGCACAGGGTTCTTCTGTCCCCAGAGCCCTCCAGGAAGCTGAGCCGTTTCCAGGGGACGTCCAAACCCAGAAGCCCAGACACAAAGCCCTGCGGCCGCCCGCCCGGGCCTGGCCTTCCTCCCACAGCCCAGTTCTCAGTGACGACTTTGCTATGCCACCTTGAAAAGCTTTCATGGCGTTTCTTAAATTTAACTTTAATTAAAGGAAAAAAACAACAAAGCAGCCATGAGTCCGAGCCCCGCGCTGCCAATGAGGTGCCTCCTGGGTTGCCGCAGCCGGAGCCCAGGCTCCAACAGGAAGCGAGCACTGTCCCCAGGACGGGCTGTGACAGCTGGCACATGCACTGGCAGTCCGGTGACCGGAGGCTGAGGCAGGAGGACGCAAGGTCAAGGCCAGTCCAGGCGACTTAGCCAGACACCATCTCAAAATAAACGAATAAACAGGGCAGGGGCAGCTCCGCAGTGGGCTCAGCTCCTAGCACTGAAAAGGAGGAGGAGGAGGAGCAGGCAGAGGCCTGCAACCGCTTCCCGTGCCCGAGTGGCCGTGGTGTCCTCGCGGGCAGCGCCTCCGAGGAAAAGCATCCCTGGGGAAATCGGCCGAGGAGCAAAAGCACTGCAGTCCCTAGCCCGTCCCTGGCTGGGCAGTGCTGGGCTCCGGGGAGGGCTCCTGGGCTCTCTGGGCACTCAGACGCCCCCCGTCCTGCAGTGTCAAGTTCATCAGCAAGATCCAGTACGTGCACAGCCTGGAGGACCTGGAGCAGCTGATCCCCATGGAGCACGTGCAGATCCCAGAGTGTGTGCTGCAGTGAGTGTCCCCCACGCTGGGAGCCCCTGGGGTCCGGCCAGGTGTGTGGGGGGGATAGGGGGGGCAAGCCACGCATCCTGCCCTTTTTTCACTAAGAATAATGTCAACAGGTCCCCAAGGCTCCATGCCACCCAACGCTCCTCAGCATCAGGTTCAAAACTGTGGTAAACCCACAGACCACGAAATTGACCATGTTGCCCGCGTCCAAGCACAGCTCAGGGGCACGGGGCAGTCTCAGGCTGAGCGGCCGTCCCCACCAGCCCTCCAGAGCTTCTCGTCCCCCAGGATGGAGCTCTGACCCTCCACACCAGCTCCTGTCCCCCGAGCCCGGCTCCCGCCCCCCAGCCTGGCTCCTGTCCCCCCAGCCTGGCTCCTGTCCCCCGAGCCCGGCTCCCACCACGCTGCTTCTCTGTGGCTCTGAGACTTCAGGGATCCCCTGGGGTGGAGGCTGCCAGGTGTCCCTTGGGTATGGCTTGTGTCACTGAGCACCGTGTCCCAGGTCTGTCACGGGCAGCAGGCATTGGGTGCCCTTCCGCTAAGACCGAGGGACACCCGTGTGTGGCTGGCCGCACCCTGAGCCCCACTTTGGTGGGGGTGTCGGCCTCTCCACCCCGTGGCTGCGACCTGGACGTGCTCCCTGGAGACCCCACCAGCTCTCACGGGTGGGCCCAGCAGTAGACTCGGAGGCGACTCCGCGTCCAGCTGTGGAGGAACCACGGCTCGGTTCCCCAGCAGCCGCCCCATGTCCCCTTCCCACTGGCCACATTAAAAATCCCGATTTGTTCCTGCACCTCAAAGGAGCCATCACGATTTGTCCTTCCCTGAGGTCACACGGTGACCAGACTGCGAGTCTCGAAAGCCCGAGTTGTGCCCCAGCGCTGCAGGAAGCAGGCTTTATGTGCATCCGCTCCCCATAGTTACATTTTGGTCTCTGCTCAGAATATATTTTTGCAACCTGGACATTAATCATCGAAATGCATCCAAGATTTGGGGTGAGGCTCAGTGGTAGAGCTCACCTGGCCATGAGTGAAGCCCAGGGTGCATCTCCAGCACCATTTAAAAAAAAAAAAAAGGTATCTGTGGCAATCTATATGTATATATCGTACCAGGAATTGAACCCAGGGGTGCTGAACTACTGAGCCACAGCCCCAGCCCTTTTTTAAATATTTTTTTTAGTTGTAGATGTTTGTTTTGATGTGGTGCCGAGGATTGAACCCAATGCCTCACTTGTGCTAGTTCTCAACCACTGAGCCCCAGCCCCAGCCCTTTTTTTATATATTTTATTTAGAGACAGCGTCTCACTGAGTTGCTCAGTGCCTTGCCATTGCAGAGGCTGGCCTTGAACTCAGGATCCTCCTGCCTCAGCCTCAAGAGCTGCTGGGATGAGAGGCGTGCACCACCATGCTTGGCTCCTCTGCTTATTTTTATAAATAAAGTTTTTAAAAAAAATATTCATTTTTTAGGTGTAGATGGACACAACACCATACCTTTATTTTCATGTGGTGCTGAGGATCGAACCCGGGTCCCGCCCGTGCTAGGCGAGCGCTCTACCTACGAGCCACAGTCCCAGCCCCATCAATAAAGTTGTATTGACGTGGCGGCACACCCCTGGGTCACCAGTCACTGGTGACTGCATTTCTGCGGTGGTGGCCGAGGGGCGCAGTCGGAACAGACTGCCTGGGGCTTGAAGCTGGGAGCTCGCATTCGGGGCCCTTCACAGGGAACGACTGTGGAGCTGGATGTGGGCCCTGCCTCCCGAGCATCCGGGGCCTGGTGATGGAGGGTCCTGCCCAATCGCTGGTGGCAAAACCCATCAGCCAAGCGCCCCTCTGTGCAGAGGCTGGACTCGACAGCGGAACTGACCCTCCCACTCGGGGTCTGGCAGGCGAGGCGCGGGGCCAGGTGGCCGCCCAGCGGCGGGCTGGGGGCTCCTTATTGCTCTGCAGCCCCGGGCGGGCAGCCAAAGCACAGGATCCTTTCTCTGCCCCAAACTAGAGGGCTGGGGTGCGGCTCCCGCTGAGCACCGTCTCGCATGTGCAGAGTCCCGGGCTCCAGCCCAGCACAGAGAGCGCGAGAGGGTCCCTCCCCAGCAAGAACCCACCGGGAAGCAGGCCGCGCCCACCTGGGCTTCTTTCTTTCAGGTACGAAGAGGAAAGACTCAGAGCGCGGAGAGAGAGGTGTGTGCAGAGCCCTGAGGGGCTGCCGGGCGGGGGCTGCCGGCGGGGGAGGCATGGGCTGTCATTCCAGGGGTGGCCTACTGGTCCACGCTGGGCTCAGGACAGGGCCTGCTGGTGGGCCAGGTGGGGTCCTCGCTCCCCCACGCAGCCACAGGGTGGCTTTAGGGAAGTTCTTGGATGCACCTTGGAGGGTGTCCTGGGAAGCGGGGAGGGTGCCCCGAGCGCAGGACCCTGGCTGCCCTGGGGCTGAGCCCTCCCTCTGCACAGCAGCGTGCACAGACTTCCAGGGGTGTTTCAGCCCTTCCCACTTACACAGAGCTGCTGGATGCTTTCACAACCGCCGAGAGTTGCTCAGAGAGGGTAAGGCACCTGCCCGAGGACCCACAGCAAGTCCATGAGAGAGCTGGGGCTCTTGGTGGGTCATGAAGGCTCAGGGAAAGCAGAGGTGAATATGACAGTCCTGGACCAAATAGCAGAGGACAGAGACACCTCCCTGGGTGAGGGAAGGACCCCAGGGAGGAGTGCCCTGGGCAGATGGACTGTCCAGGAGCACTCTGGTGCCTGTCGTGCAGGGGAGGTTCTCCCCTCCCGCCTCTCTCCTCCCGCCTGTCCTTGTCGTGATTAACAGACACAACATAAAACGGACCCCCGCCCCTGTCCAGGGGCACGGCTCAGGGCATGGGGCAGACCCCGGGCCACGCACCGTCCCCCTCCCTCTCCAGGGCTCTCCGTCTCCCCAGGCTGAAGCTCTGGCCCCTCCACACCAGCTGGGGCCTCCCCCTCCCCCGTCTCAATGGCTCCAAGGCTCGGGCACTCCCAGGAGAGGGTCCCTGTGGCTGGCTCTCAGTGGACACCACGTCCCAGGTCCAGTAGCAGGGGTGGCAGGTAGCAGGTGCCACCCCCTCCTCACGCCCCTCACCTGGGCACGAGGGCTGTCCACCTCCCTGCAGTCCACTCCTCTGAGCATGTCCCCACAGTGGGACTGTGGCCCCTGAGGCCCCTCCTGCCTCCTCTCCCCTGCCACAGCCACCAGCGCTGAGCCGCCAGCTCCTGGCCTGCCCACAGTGCTGTCCACCTGTCCTTGCCCCTGACCTTCCCCTGTGAACTGTGCTGCCCGGTCCTCAACTGAGACATGGACAGGCAGACAGCAGGTGCCACAGCGTCTGTGGAATAGCCACCCAGAGCCCGCCCCAAGCCAGGGCCCAGGGTCCTCCACCCCGGTGCCCCCAGGCCCACTTCTAGGGCTGCCCATGACCAGGACACGCCCCTACTGGACGGCAGTGACCCGTCTCCACCCCGGGCCCAGCACGACCACCCTGAACCGTCCCCAGGCCACACAGCCCGGGCCACACAGCCCGCTGGCCCACCTCGTCACCTGGCGCTCTCTGTCCACAGCGCGAGGCCGCAGCCAGAGTTCCTCCTGCCCAGGCCTGAGGAGAGGGCAGAGGCAGCGTCGGAGGAGGACAGGTAAGTGTGCAGGTGGCCACGGGGCGACAGGTGACACCCAGGGGCTGCTGGCCCCCAGCGCCTGGCCCAGCCTAGGGACCGGCCGCAGGGCCCCGAGGCTCTTTCCAGATGGTCCCCCAGTGCCACAGGAGCCAAGCCCGGTGACGGGCACACGCGTTTCTGGGGACCGCTGACAGTGACCTTGGTGTGTAGCAAGTTAAGGTAGCTCCCTGGTCACCTGTTCCGCGTCTTCTGTCCTCGGGGCTTCCCAAGGTCAGGGCCTCCGACAGGGACCGTCCCCTCCTTGTCCCTCCATCAGCACACACCAGGAGACCAAGTTCTGCTCTCAGAGAAGGTTCTAGAAGGTGACCTTGTCAACGTCCTGGTGCATAGACGCAGCCTCCCCAGGCTTGTGAGCCCCGAGCAGCTTTAGGGGACTCCTGGCAGCGGTGAGGGGCCTGGCTCATCTGTCACCCGGCAGGTGACACCTCTCTGTACCAGACCAAGGCCAGGCAGAGTCAGTCCCCGCGGGCCCCAGTCCTGACCAGACAGGTAAATGGCACCGAGTCTCCTTTCTCCCACAGGCCTGACCTGGTCACCGAGGATCAGGAAACGAGGTGGGTGTGACGCTGGGTGGTTGGTGACCTTTTCCGAGCATTCCGAGTGGAGCCCAGCCTTGGGACAGTGCACCATGGCTTACTGGGGGCGAGGGGTGCTGCCCCGGGAGTGCGGGGCAGTGGTCACCCAAGCCCGTCACCCTGCCCTGTACCGCAGGGGTGCAGTCACACGGGCTGGTTGCTCGTGACCAGGTGACATCACCGACCTGTACCCTTATGAGTCCTTCTTTTGCCTTTTTATACTTTTAAACGTGTCCTCATCTTCAAAATCCCCAGAGAGTGTCTGGTGGACAGTTGATGATGTTGAAGGAAGGAGGACAGACAGATGGATAGGGATAGGCGGGTGGTCAGTGGGTGGGTGGGTGGGTAGGGGGTGGAGGATGGTGGGAGGGTGGGTGGACACCTCCGTCCAGTCTGGACGAGGACCGCAGTCCCTGGGACCTGTTCTTCCACTCGGGCACCAGGAGGGAGGCTCCTGTCAAAGCCACATGGGTGGGTGGCAGGTGACATGGTGGGTGGCAGGTGACCTGCCGTGAAGAGCAGAAGCCACTCCTGCTGGACAGGCTCTGGGCTGGACCCCACACTGGGGAAGGGCCTTCTCCACTTAGCTGTCCTGTGTGTGTCCCCAGCATGTCCTGAGGCGGCTGAGCGTGGAGAAGACAAAGAAGATTCCAGATGCCAAGAAACCCGTCAGACGCCCTGCAGCCCGGACCTGCGCGCCCGTCCCTGTCCCCGGCCGTCCCTGTCCCCACCATCTCTGAGCCCCAGCCTCTTTTCAGCTGCTTCAAAACATTTTATTTTATTTTTTTAAAAACGAGGCCATGCTAGAGTGTCCGGAGAAGGTCCGGCTCTCGGCTCTTCCCGCTTCCAGAGGGCCCTGGTGACCCCTGCCCCTGCCCCAGGCCCTGAGGCTACAGGACACCTCTTGCTGTCCTAGCTGGCCCTGGCCAGTGCTGGGCACAGGTGGAGGTCCCTCTGTCCACCCGGCTCCCTGTTTTGTCCGGTGCCCTTCCTTTTGGAACGTGGCCCCCGAGGGCCAGGCCTGGGCGTCGCCTGACCTCAGCCTCACTTCACACCCCTGGATTGTCATTCGCCTTGCCCCTGTCACCTCCAAGGACACCCCCTCTCCCTGGGAGACACTGAGCTGATGGCATGAGTGAGACGGCTGCCGACAAGCCTGGTCCAGCGGCAAAACCCACCGGCCTCCACCAGAACCCGCTCACGCCCTGTAACTGGATCGCCACGCCACGGGCACCCAGCCAGGACCTCCTTCCAAGGGGACAAGACCCCCGGGCCAGGTGGGGACACCCCACAGGCTTCCCACGAGGACAGAGAAGCCAGCTGTGGGCCAGGCGGGTTCTGGAAGTGCAGACCTGGGAGAGGAGGCTGCAGGAGGAGGCCTGAAGATGGTGGGAAATAAGTCCCAGGTGCTGAGCGGGGGGCACCCTGTTCCCAGCTCGGACCTGGTCCTCCTCCAGGGAGGACGGACAGACCTGCCAGGGCCAGGCCTCAGGAGGGTCCGTAAGCCCAGGACCCGCAGTGTCTGCTGTCTGCGCAAAGTGGCCCCCAGTGGCCCTCCAGGCCGTGTCTCTGTCCCCGATGAACCCAAGCAAAAGTCCAGCAGGCACCTCCGCAGTGGGCGCGTCAGCAAGTGCCATCGATGTCCAGGTGATCTGGCCCGGTGGAATGTCCGGCGGGTGTGGACCTGGCCCAGCAGGGGCATGTCTGGTTACTCCCACATTGTCCGGGGCACCGTGGTGGTCACGGCCGCTCGGCGGGGCTGCACAACGAGGTGCCATGTGGGACGACGGAGTTTCTGAGGGGCGATGGGCCTGGGAGCCCGTCACCAGCGACTGTGCTGTGCCGGGGACACTCCTGGGGGACACCCACTTCTGACCTAGGGAGGCTGGACCCTGGGGGATGGAGAGGTTTAAATCGCCATTTCCTAGGTGTCAGATAAAGGACGAGGACAGTGATGGTGTCCCAGGACAGACATGTCACCTGGGGCCTGAGGTGGCTGCTGCCAGGAGACAGGCCTCTGTCGGCTACCCCCAGACCCTGCTGCCCAGGGCCATCCCTCACTGACCACACAGGGCAGCCCTTCTTCCCACAGCACCTGGTCCCGGGGCTCTGCTGATGGTCCCCGCAAAGCAAGAGCCACAGGAGGCCCGGAAGGCCCCGCGCCCCCACAGCCGGGTGCGTCCCCACAGCCTGGGCAGGACAGCGCAGGCCCTTCCGGGAGGCCCCGGCAGATGCCACGCAGCCACCACGGCTCAGTCCGGATGACCAGGGCAGGCTGCCTGCGGCGACTCTCCTTGCCCATCAGGACCGTGACCCCCAAGCCTCGTCCTCACTGAAGACCGGGTTCTCCCCCAGTGGGACGAAGGAGCCAGGGACAGAACGGGCCCGTTCTACCCTCCCACAACCAGTGCCTACAGCGGCGGGCGACGGCGTGAGGGAGGCCCATCCGCCTCCAGGGGCCCGGGCTCTGCCCAGTGCACCCACCGCCCCTCGGATCACCAGCAGCCACAGGCGAGTGGCCGAAGACCCCTCCCGGCCACAGCAGACCCTCCAGAGGGAAGAAGGCCCGGAGAGCGGGAGGCCGCATCTCCGGGGCCCCCTGTGGCCAGGTGAGTCTGGACGGCCCGGGCGCAGGCCCTGTCCAGGACACGCCGCCCGGACCTGGGCCTGGCGGTGGAGCTGCGTCTGGGGAGCGGCGTGGCTGAGAGGCAGTGGACCCAGGCCTCCTCGTCAGGGGACGTTGGCTTCCTCTCTTGTGACCCGAGAGTGGCAGTTCGCACGTGCACCCTCTGAAGGCGAGTTTTGTGATTCTTGACCACAGAAGTGACCGTGATCCTGTCGTGATGTGAAGACGCCATCTCCATGCGCTGGGGGGTGTGGGACATAATAAACTCTCACCTAGAAGGGAGGGCTGGCCTGTGTGTGTCCAGAGGGAAGGTGGGGCGGTGCAGGGGCCGGGGGAGGGAGGAGCCCCCGAAGTCAGCTCCCTCGGCTTCTGCTCTCTTGCCCATCCGCAGGGCGGCCCCGAGGTGCACCCAGGGCCCCCGGCTCTGCTCTCTGTGACGCCAGGTGCTTTCTGGCCCCAAGGCTCTCTGGAAGGAAACCGATTCAGTGGGTGAAAAAACAATCACAGGTTTGGTGAGGTGGCCACACCTGTCACCCCAACCGTGCCGGAGGCTGAGGCAGGAGGATGCAAGTTGGAGGCAGCCTCCGCCTCCGCCACTTAGTGAGACTCTGTCTCAGAATAAAGTAAAAAGGGCTGGGGTCGGGTGCAGTGGCGCACGCCTCTCATCCCAGTGGCTTGGGAGGCTGAGACAGGAGGTGCTCAGCAACTCCGTGAGACCCTGTCTCTAAATAAAATACAAAATGGGCTGGGATGGGGCTCAGGGGTCAAGGGCCCCTGAGCTCAATCCCTGGTACCAAAAAAAAAAAAAGGCTGGGCACAAGCTCAGCAATGGAGCGCTTGCCTAGCATGTGTGAGGCCCTCGTTCCATCCCCAGCACCAAAAATAATGATGATAAATACGGTAGCCAACATGGGTAGCAGCCTACGATCCGTCTCACACAGCCCCCGTGTGACTGAGAGGAGGAACGAGGCAGGGAGAGATGACACGGTTTGCCCAGGGTCACACGCACGGTGAGGAGTGAGTCTGGGGCCTGACCCTCTCCCACCTCCAGTGGCCGTCCCCTTCCTCAGTGGGCAGTCCTGAGGCCTGGCGTCTGCTGGCTGCAGGTCCAGGACCCTGGGTGACAGAGGTACCGAGGCAGCAGTCACACATCTCTGCCAGGTAGGGGGTGGGGACAGGCAGTGTGGGCTCACCCTGATGAGCATCCTGGGATGCTGGGTGAAAAGTCCCCTGGAGGGCTGGCATTGCTGGGTCAGCTGCGGGTGCCCGGCAGCAGGTGGGGGGCTGCAGGGGTGGGGGGCCGCCCAGGACCAGGCCTGGAGGCAGGACGGGCTGGGGGAGCCCGCAGAGCAAGGTGGAGAGGGGCCCCGCGGGGGGCCTGAGCGTCAGCCAAGCTCAGGACTAGGCTGGTTTTGTAATTGAGGTGAGAGTCACTCAACATGAAAGTGACCCTTTTTTGTACCCGGGATTGAACGCAGGGGAGCTCCACCCTCGAAGCTCTTACTTGGAGGCAGGGCCTCGATAAGTTGCTGAGGCCGGCCTTGAACTTGTGATCCTTGTGCCTCAGCCTCCCAAGTGGCTGGGATGAAGGCGTGTGCCACGGTGCCAGGCAGAATCAACCCCGGGAGCACGTGCAGTGGCACTGAGAACCTGCACAACATGCAGCCATCTAGTTCTGGAACGTTCTCACCCCTCCAAAAGGGGCTTTGGGCCTTGGTTGCCAGGTGGCAGCTGGGCAGGGTGTCGGTCACCTCTGAACTGCAGCAGGTGCCCAGTGGGCAGCTCTGCTCCTTCATGACCAGCACCCTGCGAGCCGCCCTGTTCTGAGAGTGCCCACGGCCCAGCTCCCAGGCACAAGAGAGGGCCAGGGTCCTTCGGGGGTGGTTTGGGTTGTGGTTTTGTTCTTTGTGGCGCTGGGGGTGGAAGCCGGGGCTTTGTGCAGGGGTGGGAGGGACTGGGAGCCTGGGAAGCCAGGCCAGGTCCCCGTGAGCTGCCATGGCCCTGGCAGGACGAGGTCGGGAGGGCCAGGCCTGGCTGAGCTGGGAGCCCAGCAGCCAGGAAGCTGGGCCGTCTCTGGCTGTAGGCTGGAGTTCAGGGTCTCCGTGATGGGAGGCAGGGTAGTGGAGGACTAGACTGGACATGAGTCATGGTGTCCGTCACGGTGACGACTCTCGCCAGGAGGGCTCATGGCTCATGATAACTGACAAGAATTTGGTGGGATGCGGTCTTCAGTCAGGTCCGCCCAGCGCGCAGGACAGGAGATGCCCACGTGGGCCTCCGCCCCTCTCGCTGGCCTTTCCGCTGCGCCTCCCAGAGCGCCACCCTCCAGCTCCGGTGGACCTGCGCTCTGCCCGTTACTCCTACAGGTCTGGCTCAATCCTTTGTGGGGGACCCCAACAGTGACACTGCTACAAGTGACCTCCCACCCAGGGCTGCAAACCAGAGTGCAGGGTGGGCAGAGGCGGGCCCCTCCTGCCTCTCCCGGCTGCTGGGGACTTCTGGCATCCACTAGCCTGTGGACACATCACTACTGTCCCCACCTCCACTGTTACCTGTCCTCCGTATCTGCCAAGCTTTCCTCTTATAAAGCGCCTTGTGATGACAGCTAAGACTCAACCTGGGGGTGGCCATGTCTGTCATCCCAGGAGGCTGGGGCAGGAGGACCATAAGGTCAAGCCCAGCCTGGGCAACTCAGCGAGATCCTGTCTCCAAAAAAAACTGGGGTGTGGGTCGGTGGCGGAGCACTTGCCCAGCGTGTTGAGGTCCTGGGCTCCGGGCAGCATCAAGGGGAAAAAACGTAGGAAGGTCAACACCAGCTTCCCCAGCGCAGGTGTGCCCAGCTCGGCGCAGGCCCGAGAACCCTGCAGCTGCTGAAAACACTTCTCTTCTCCTCCGTGTCCTGTTGTCCTGCCCTGCCTCCAACAGCAGCCCGCGGTCGGTGGGCGCCGGCTGAGCTCAGAAGCCTTGCGGCCCGTCTCCCACCAGGCACGGTCAGGGGTGTGTCCAGGGAGGGGCGCAGCCACGTTCCCGGTTTCCACACAAAATAGGTCCTTTTCCCTTCTAGGGACCGTGAGGTCAGTAAGGGAAACCCAGCCCGGGTCCAGCAGCGAGACGCCCGGCGGGCTCCCGGGCTCCAAGGGCAGGGAGCTGCCGACCAGGTCGCGCAAAGCCCGGGGCAGGGAGCTGCGCGCTGTCCCATGCGGAGCGCCCCTTTGGCTCCTTCCACGGTCTCCTCTGGTCGTCGTCTGAGACTGCCCATTGTCGTGGCACGGGAGGGCTGGCCTGACCAGGCAGAGCCTCCCGGGTCAGCTGACCTCTGCGTGGTTCGCGGGGCTGAGCGGGAAGCGGCCACCTCGGGCACAGGAAAGGCACCGGTGGCACCTGGGGTCGCCTGGGCCCTGCCTGCGGAAGAGCATGGCTGGCCCCTTCCCCTTGATGACAGTCCCTCCCTCACCGGCCTCCCTGAGCTCCATACAGTTGCTGTGGGGCAGGGCAGGTCCCTCTTGGGCTCCTGGGAGGGTCCACTCCACCTCATCCAAATCCTAGAGTCCCCTTCCTCATCTTCAGAGCCAGACCCAGCCTTTTTATTTTATTTTATTTTATTTTTTACTTTTTCTCCACGTTTTAAAATGGGTGCATCACAGTTCTGCTAATGGTGGGATTTGTCACCCGTCAGCACACCAGCCCGCCTTTCCCACCCTCCTGCCATCTCCACCCGCTGCCCCTGACTGGCAGGAAAAGGTCCCAGGACCTCGACATTCACACAGCACTTAACCGCTGGGAAGTGATCAGCCCGGGCACACTCAGAGCCTTCTCGGTGGGACCAGCCCCGTGTGGGCTGCAGGGCCGGGCACCACTGGGCAGCTCCCACCAGGACCGGGAAGCAGAGGGAGAAAGCAGGGAGCCACAGGCCCACCGTCCACTCCCAGGTGGCCCCCGGGGAAAGGCTCCACCACCTCCCAATAGTGCCCAGCCGAAGACCAGGCCCCCTACCGGCCTCTGGGGACATTCCAGACCCTGTGGTCTGGGCCAGGGTGGGGCTGTCTGGCCCTGTGGGCCCTCCGGGCCGTCCACACATGGAAGGTGGCAGGCTGTGCCCTCAGGCAGACCTCTGTGGGGCTCGGTGCCCAGCCTGACCTTGTGCTTAGGCTCCGTTCCAGCAAGAACCCGCCAGGTGGGTCCAGCCAGGATCCCCCTGGGCCTCTGACGCCCCCTCCCCCAGCTGGGCCCCCATGCCCCCCCCTGCTGGGCAGGAGCCCACTGGAATCTGCTGGAACTATTCTGCCCTCCTCACTGCCTCCTGCCCCCAACTCCCTCCTGGGCTCTGAACCCCCCTTTTCCCTCTGTTGGGTCTAGGGGTCTCCCCCCTCCCCTCCCTGGCAGCGGTGGCCTGGGGGGGGGGCGGGGGTTGACGCCGAGCTGCCCCTGCTCTTCTTGGTTCTGCTTTTTATTTTGAGCCGGGGTCTGAGAAGCGCTGAGGCTGGCCTCCAGTCCTGGGCATGGCCCCTGCGCCCGGCCTCGCCTGCTGAAGAAGAGTCTGGCCGGAGGCGCGGGATCAGCAGGGTGAGGCGTGGCCCCGTGTCCTGCTGGCCGGGGTCTCGTGATTGGCCACGGGATCCCGATGCCCTGGGAAAGGGACAGAGCGGGGAGCAGGCTCGGTTCCCCTTCCTTGGCGTCAGAGAAGCCGGCTTAATGTCAGGGTCAGGCCAGGGGACACACAGCGGCATGATATTTTTAGGGAGGGAAAGTGCGGCGGTGACAGTGCGGCGGCCAGGAGCCGGAGGGGGGCGCGCAGAGGGGACGAGCCCCGCGCGCACCCGCGCAGCCCGCGGCTAATTTAGGCAAAGGCAGCTCGGGGCTATTTCCATCGCGGGGACAGGTGCCGCCGGCCCGCCCGGCCGCCTCCCCCGGGGCGGCCTCCGGGCTGCGGGGCCTATAAAGGCGGCGGGTTTTCTCAATGAAGCCGGGACACGCCGAAGGCAGGTCGTGCCCAGCGGCGCTGCCTGGGAGCCCGCTGCGCTGTCCCCGCCGCGCCGCCCTCTGCCAACATGAAGCTCATCGTGGGCATCGGAGGGTGAGCGCGGCCCTCAGGGGCTGAGGCGGGAGGCCGAGGCGGGAGGCCGGGAGGCTGCTCATGAATGGACCCCAGGTCACCACGAGGCCTGGATCCCCGGGGTCTCTGCGTGGAGGGTGAGCGCCCCAGCAGGTGGCCAGGGGCTGGGTGCAGTGCCCGGGTTTCCCTCTCCAAATATCCTCAGGGTGAAAAGCACAAATCGGTGAGAAAAATAGGAAAAGGTCCCCCAGGGCAGAGCGCTCAGCCATCCCGGTGGGCCTAGGGGCCGCCCAGGTCACTCAGCGAGTGGGAGGAGGCTCTGCGGCCACCCCAGGGGCCAGCGCTGTCTGTGGGCTTTGCCGCCCCCTCCTGACCCTCCTGGGGTCTTTGGACAGGGGCCCTCAGGGCCCGAGCTGATTGAGGACGGCAGTAATCAGTTTGTTGCTGCTTTTAGCATGAGGGGTCCCCCTTCCCGGGAGCCCTCTGCACCCCAACATCCAACCTTATAC
This sequence comes from Ictidomys tridecemlineatus, assembly GCF_052094955.1. Classification (NCBI taxonomy): domain Eukaryota; kingdom Metazoa; phylum Chordata; class Mammalia; order Rodentia; family Sciuridae; genus Ictidomys; species Ictidomys tridecemlineatus. The sequence continues at coordinate 2,346,410 of NC_135478.1, forward strand.
CTCAACACCCCAGAACAGGGACAGCGGTGCAGACTGTCACTGATTCCCAGAGAAGCCCTGAAATTCACCCCATGGTCCTCAGTCACCCCTGGGAGTCAAGATGACCTGTTGTCTTTGCCACGGGGTGACCCACTGACCCAGTGTCCCCAGGACTGTCCTGGGGTGCTCAGTGCTGAGACCAGGAAACCCCCAGGCACACCAGGACAAGCAGGTCACCCTATTGTGACAATCCCTGCTCCCGTGTCCCCCCAGCACTGGGGTTGGAGCCCAGGGCCCGGCCCATCCTGGGCCAGCACTGTCCCCTGCGCCACACCAGCCTTGTGGAGTGAGGGGGGTCTCCCTGCCTGGCTAGGCTGGCCTGGAACTTGGGTCCTCCCGCCTCAGCTCGGGGGAGGACGGCAGGCCACCGGGCCCGTCGTAGGCCCAGTCTTCCCATTTCTCTCTTCGTGCACTTGGCCACAGACGAGGTGGCCCCGGGATGGTCACAGCCCACTGCCCCCTTCGGGGTTTGGAGTGAGCTGCTAGTGTTTCTGTGGCGAGGGTCTGTCCTTCCCTGGCCCACCTGCCCGGGCCCAGGCCCTGGCCTTGCCGGCTTCTCGGGGACAGGTCCACAGCGCGCTCTCTCCACAGCATGACCAACGGCGGCAAGACCACTCTGGCCAACGGTCTCCACCGCTCACTGCCCAACTGCTGCGTGATCCACCAGGATGACTTCTTTAAGGTAGCCCTCCTGGCCGGGAGGACAGGGCGGGAGCCAGGCCCTGCACCCCACACTCTGCTGCCCGGGGCCCACGCGGGCCACACACAGGTGCAAGTCCTGCCCAGCCTCCAGGTGGCCCTGGGCAGAGAGCTGGGGAGGGGCGCTCTGAGCCCCTGTGGGCCCAGCACCCGCCCCTGCTCGGGGAGCCCCAGGCGGCCCACGGAGAGCGGCGGCCAGCCCAGCCAGGACCACGAGGCTCCGCCACGCACCCTTGACCCCGCCGCACCTCCACATTCCCGTCTGCAGAACGGCCTTGCGGAGGGTGGGGGGAGCGGGGACGGGTGAGGGGACCCACTGGGCCCAGGCAGAGCGGCCGGGCAGAGCGAGCACTGAGCCTGTGGCTCGGGCTCCTCTGTTTCAGCCCCAAGACCAAATAGCGGTTGGGGAGGACGGCTTCAAACAGTGGGACGGTAAGGACGATGCTGCCCCCGTCCCCATGGTCCCCCATGGTCCCTGGGCCCCTGGCCTCCCCTGACCCTGCGCTCTGGTCCCCAGTGCTGGAGTCCCTGGACATGGAGGCCATGCTGAGCACCGTGCAGGCCTGGCTGAGCAACCCTCAGAAGTTCGCCCGCGCCCACGGGGTCAGCGTCCAGCCAGGCGCCCCGGACACCCACATCCTTCTCCTGGAAGGCTTCCTGCTCTACAGCTGCAAGTACGCCCCCACCCTGTTCCCCCAGGGCTGGGCCCACCATAGTTCATTTGACAGACAGAAGACCAAGGAGAGAATCATCTAGAACCTCGGCCTTCTCTGGCAGAGCCACAACCAGGGCTGGACTTTCAGCCTTGCTCTGTGACCTTGGGCAATGCAGCGTACCTCTCTGTGCCCACCTAAATTGAAAGAGTGGGGTGATTCTATCATGAGGGCCTGCCGCAGAGATGCTGGCCAATTCTAGGTCCCTCTCTGACCCCTAAGTTAATGGGTTCAGACCCACCCCAGCCCTCACCACCAGGAAAGTGCCTGGAAGCCACTCACAGGTGCTGGCCATGTCCCCACCCTCTGCCCAGGCCCCTGGTGGACTTGTACAGCCGCAGATACTTCCTGACTGTCCCCTATGAAGAGTGCAAGTGGAGGAGGAGGTGAGTGGCAGGACCTGTCCTGGTCCTTCAGGGGGATGGTCACCAGCCAGAAACTCCTGCTGGTCCTGAGGCCTCCCGGGCCAGCTGCACTGACGGCCCGAACCCAGACCTGGACAGTGCACCTGCCCTGCAGTCCCCGCGTCCTCAGGGCGAACATGCGGGAAGCTGGAGCTTTGCCCTGGGGTCCCCCCTCGGGAGGGCCTGGGTCCCACCGTGGCCTGGGTCCCACCGTGGCCTGGGTTCGGGGCCCAGGGGTGTACCTGGCCCGCCCTCTGTGACACAGCTGTTGTCTTGTGGCCTCCCGCTGCAGCACCCGCACCTACGCCGTCCCTGATCCTCCGGGCCTCTTTGACGGCCACGTGTGGCCCATGTACCAGAAGTATAAACAAGAGATGGAGGCCAACGGCGTGGACGTGGGTAAGTCCCTGAGCCGGACAAGGCCGGCCCTGCGGGGCTCAGAGCCCAGCCTCTCCCATCCTTCAGCCCTTAAGCCTCTGCATTCCTTTTGGGAAACCTGGAAGTCCCTCCTGAAGTCCTTCCTCAGTCCCTCTTGCCATTGGTCCCCAGTGTGTTCTCCAGCAGCCTGACTCTGCGGTCAGCTGCCTCCCCTGCACGGGTCACCACCCTCCTGGAGTAGTCACCACCCTCCTGGAGTAGCCCCAGGGAGCCGCAGCTCTGATGGTGGCCCTCCCCCCTCAGTGTACCTGGACGGCACGAAGCCGCGTGAGGAGCTGCTCCGCGAGGCCCTGGAGGACATTCAGAACTCGCTCTTGAACCGCGGCTAGGCGCTGCGCGGCCCACAGGAGGCCAGGCCTGCGGAGTCCTGGCGGGGGCCGGCGGCCGACCCTCTGGGCGTCTGTACTGGGGGCGTGGTGCGCGCTTCAGGTGGGGCCCGGGTCAGCCTGGCGCCCTCGCCCCAGCCTGAGGATTAAACCCGTCCTGTTTTGATAATGGGGCAGTGTGTTCTGTTCAAGGGGCCGGGAGGACCCCGGGGCAGTGCCGGGAGCCCTGGCTGCTGATGGTCTCTGCCTGGTGGGAGCCTGGGGCCCCGGGGCCTGTTCCCAATGCCACACTTCCTGTGGACGTCAGCCCACAGCTGGGCTCAGAGCCGGCCAGGGGCCTCCCTTCCCTGGGCAGGGCCAGCTCCTGCCTGTCCTTGTCCCCCCCCGAGGCTAAGCCAATACCTACTTGTAAGGATTAGGCAGAATCTTCCCCCACCCGAAGCCCCCCGTAAAGCCCCCGTAAAGCCACGCTTCCTGCCCCCTCCCCACGGAGCTCACCTGCCCAAGCCCTGGAGCCTTGAACCACTTAGACCCACTCCGCCCGGAACCGGGGCGCAGGCACCCTGAGGAGCAGGGCTTGGCCCCTCGCCCTCTCCAGATGCCATTAGCTCTGCCCAAAGGGTCTGGAAACTGGTGGAGACCAGGGTTGGGGGGGCAGGGGTGAGGTGCCCCTCGAGCTGAGGGTGACACCCAGTGGCCATCTGCAGAAATGCAGACACAGCCCCCTCGGGCCAGAGGCCACCAACCCCTGCAGTCAGACACGTTTGCACAAAGTCAAGAGTGGGGAAAGGAGAGAACCATCACCACATGACCCAGCGAGGCCACTCCTGGACACACGCAGAAGGACAGAAGGGCTGGGGCTTGGGTCGGGGGCAGAGAGCCCTCCCCGCATGCCCAGGCCCTGGGCTCCCTCCCAGCACAGAAGGAAGGAGACATTGGAAACTGGTGTCTCCAGCAAAACCATGCAAGGAGAGTCCCCAGGGGCAGGCAACCAAGCACTGCCGCCCAGGTGGCCACGCACAAGCACTGCCCCCCAGGTGGCCACGCACAGCAGGAGCCAGGTGACGGACCTGAGGACCTGGTGCTCAGTGAGAGCCAACACACAGGCCACAGTGTGTGACCCAGGGACAGGAGAGTCCAGGACAGGGAGTCCAAGACGGGACGTGCATTTGGGGGTGCAGGGCTGGGGAGAGATGGGGAACTGCTCACGGGGCAGGGTCTCCTTTTGGGGTGATAGAAGGTTCTGGAATTGCGTGGTGGTGATGGTGGCACAACCAGATGAACATACTAAAAAAAAAATATTGAAGTACACACATTGAGTGGACACATGACGTGGGAATTAACCATCTTCATACAACCCTTCAGGACATCCTTCAGGACTTGACAAACCAAAAACCGAGCACACGGTGTGACTCGTGTTTTGCTCAATGGTATTTTCAACTTTTAGGGTAAATCAAATAACAGTACATTGCACTCACGCTAATAAACCGGGCTCAGGGGTTTGGTGGGTGGGTGGATCTGAAGGTTTTGCTGTCCTGGGGTGGAGCCCTGGCCACAGGCACGCTGGGCAAGAACCTGGCACTGAGCCACATCCCAGCCCTTTTTATTTCTTATTTTGAGACAGAATCTTGCTAAGTTGCTGAGGCTGGCCTTGAACTTGCGATCCTCCTGCCTCAGCCTCCCACACAGCTGGGGTGGCACGTGTGGCCACCCCACCTAGATGCAGTTTTGTTATTTATTTTTTATTTACTTATTTTTCATGAGCGGTGCTGGGAATCAAACCCAGGGCTTCACAGGTGCTTGGCAAGTTCTCTACCACCGAGCTACTGGCTTTACATTTTTAAATGATCAAGGGAAAAAATTTTTTTTAAAAAATTGAAATTTCCAACACATGCAAATTAGATGGAATTCAAATTTCAGAGCCTATAAATAAAGTTTTATTGGAACAGACCCACAGGAGCCGACTGTTACTATGACAACCAGACTCTCTGCTCTACAGGGTCAAAACCACTGACCACCTGCCTCTCTGACCGCTGGGAGGGTATGTGAAACCCAGCGCCCGGGGCCACCGCCGCGGCAGCCCCAGGGGAAGGCAGTTGGGAGTGGCCTGGAGAAGGGGACCTGGGGGCTTGCCAAGCCTTGCCCTTTGCCACAGGCACGCAGCGGGGTGAGGCTGATCTGCTGGTCACAAAGCCCAAAATAGTCCCGGTGGGACAGGGCCATAGAGGGGTGGCTCTGGGGCAGCCGGAGCCCTGCCCGGTCATGATCATCAACAGAATGAGAAAGCCGGCGCCGAATGACAGGCTCGAGGTGGACGACGGCTGGCATGTGTGGAGGTCAGCCCAGTGGTCCCTAGAAACCTGCGCCACGCGAGACCCCATGTGACCCCGCGGGCCTGATTTGGGGCCCTGCCCAACCCTGGAGCATCAGCCTCCGCAGGAAGAGCAGGGCCAGGTGCAGAGGCCAGCACGGCGCTTCCCTGACGTGCCCAAGGCTGCCGCGGCTGCCGCAGCTCCCACTCCCACCACTGCAGAAAGCAAACGGGAAGCCAATGTGACCCTGGCCAACAGGGGTGGCCTGGCGGTGCCCGTGGGGGGAGAGTCAGACACAGAGGGGACCCAGGAAGCGGCTGGCTGGGCTGGCAGGGCTGGTGTTAGGGGACAGAGCTTCAGACTGGGTCCATGGGAAACTCTGGGGGTGGCCAATGGGCAGCTGTGTGGCCGCGCATGGCTGTGCCAGGGCTGGGACCCGGCCTCTGGACTTGGCCAGGATGGCTGATGTCACACTGTGGATCTTTCATCAGATTTTTAAAACAAAATCGGAGCAGCACCTTGGGACCACCGCCTGCCCTGGCCCTCACAGGGCCCTGACCGCCGTCCTGCTGCTCCCCGACACGGGCCCGCTGTGCTGCGAGGCCAGATGATCCCGAGACCCGGGCGGCAGAGCACAGAGGGAAACTGACCTGCCCGGGGCGCTGAGTGAGCGGAGTCTTGAACTTGCGCCTGCCCATCAAGGAGCCTGGCCAGGCGGCTCAGCCCGCCCCATCTGGCCCCCCGGCTTCCCAAGCATCTGCAGGAACAGTCCCTGTCAGTGCCCAGAGCAAAGCCAGGGCCCAGAGGTCGCCCAAGTGGGGCAGGAGGCTCCATGCCCCGTCTGTCCTCTGCTTGAACACAGCCAGCACTCAGGACCCCCAGGGACCTGCCACAGAGGCCCCCTCCACCGCCACAAGCACCCCCAGGTGTAGGATCAGGGACAGGAATGGGGCTCCACGCGGCACCGGGCACAGGAGCCTGGAGTGGCGCTGTGGCTCTTGGAGGGGCGGAGCCAGGCCGGGCCACCCCCATGGCCCAGGAGCCCAGGCAGGTGTCCACGGCCGGAGCTTGGTGGACGAGGAATCGAGCCTGGGGAGATGGAGCCTCTCATCCAAGGCCACCGCAAAAGGCACAGTTAGGACTCCAGGCCAGGTTGCTGAGACGGGCCTTGGGCCTACCGTGTCCTGTGCGGGGACCGTGTGGCGGGCAGTGGGGGACATCTGCCTCCTCCCTCACCCAGAGAAGACGCCCAGCAGAGGCAGCAGCCCAGCCTGCCCTGGACTTCACCTTCTCGATGCCTCAGTCCCCTCCTGCCCAGAGCGAGCTGGGCCCCAGGCCCCTCACTGGGCCCTGGCCACCTCTCCTTCCAGGTCCACTGGCCTGATTGACCTGCACTGAATTCATCTGAAGAGGAGACTTTGTGACATTCATCATGGAAACTTGAATCTTCTGATACACATGGAAAGGATCCAAGGCGCTATGTAAACTCAAGTGGCGTGGCCCCTGTGTGGCGCCCAGTCCCCCCAGCACCCCGCAGGGAGCGTCTCCCCCTGAAGTTTCCAAGGCCAGGAATAATCACAGATGGGGGTCTCCTAACCAGGGGCTGTGCTTCCTCCAGAGACACCGGGCCACATCTGGGGACATGTGTGGTCGTCACAACTGGGGTGTCCTGGCCCGGAGAGGGTGGAGTCAGGGACACTGCCCAGCACCCTGCAGTGCCCAGGATGCCACCCAGAAATGTCTGGCCTTAGCGCCCACAGTGCTGAAGGGCAGAGGCCACCTCTCAGGGCAGCAAATGGGCTGGACCCTGTCCCCACTCCCTCGAGGTGCCCAGCGTGGGACACCTTGTGTCACAAGGCCCAAGAAGGGCTAAGAGCACGGGACAGTCACCAACCCTGACCCCACACACTCACGATGGCTGTCCCGTGGCTGACACCTCTGTGGGCCAAGTCCTCCCCTGGCTTTGAGGAACGTGGCCGGGCCTGACCCGTCTCTGTTGTGGGTGGCCCTCCCCGGGGCCCCCCTCCCTGAGCCCTGCAGGGCCACAAGGAGCCCAGCCTCCAGAGGACACAGGGACTCGGGCGGCCGCCCTGGCGGGGACGTCAAAGCCAGCCTTCCTGCTCCCACGAGAGGTTGAGGGTGCACACCGGGACGGAGCTCTGGGCGGGGGCTCCTGGGCCCCTTGTCCCTGGGAGAAGTTCTGGAAGGTTGTCTCAGGATCCCTGGGGCTGAGGCGGGCCTGGCTGGACAGTGGCCCCCAGATAGGAGGCCAGGTGCGGCCCTCCCCTCCCGGCAGATCCGACCCTGTCCAACCAGCCCGCTCCAGGGGCAGATTCTCCCCTTCAACACTCTGTCCCCACTGCCCTCTACGGGGTCCCCCGCCCCACAATGGTCACCCCAGCAGATCTCTGCCCTGCCCTAAAATCCCAGCAGCCACAGGAGAAGAGAGAGGAGAAACCCCCGGGACCCTGAGGCAGAGGCCGGGAGGTGGGTGGAGGCTGCAGGCCTCCCCTCCCCTCCTCGCTCTATTTCAGGACTCCCGCACCCCAAGCACCTGTCACCCACATCAAGTAGCACTCAGCCGGCCTCCTCACCAGCGGCCACTCTGCCGGCACCCCTCCAGCCAGCCAAGGCGGTCACCTCTAAAGGCCACCCAGCCTGGGCACCCCCAACCTTCCAGCCCCCAGGCCCCGGGGGGGGATCCCTAGGGCCGGCTGAGGGACGGGCCAGGGTCAGGGGGAGGAGCAGGCCGGGGCTGACAGCACCAATGGCCTCAGGCCCCAGGTCCCCGGCCGTGGCCCCGGAGGGGGTCTGAGGGGTCCCGAGGAACGGCCCCTCTCCTTGCTGTTCCTGCGCGGCTTCACCAGGGTCTGAGAAAGCTGGGTGTCGGGGAGGATGAGCGTCATCCCCTCCGAGGGAGAGGGACAGGGTGGCAGGGTTCTGGTGGCTTCTGGAGGGGACGCCTTGGGATTCCATCAGTGCCAACAGGGCTACCGCAAAGACACCTTCAAGACACACAACCTCTGGGGCCAGGAGACCCCGGGAGGCCTGGTTCTCCCAAGACCCAGCCTCGGTCCCTGCCGATCACCCCACAGCAAGACGTGCATGCACTCCGGGGCCTGGCCACCGCAGGACAGGGCGGCAGGGGGCAGGCCGCCCCGGCCGACCAGCGCCGGGCCTCCTCCCCCCGCCCTCGCGTCTCCCCTGCTTGTCCTCAGGCTGGGACGGGCCTGGGCTGTCCTGGAGGACACCACCCCGGGTGTGTGTTTCACTCGTCCTTGGCATGGGGACTCTCGTTTCCACACTGGTGTCTGACTGTTGGGGCCGCCCGTGGGGCCCGTGTTCTGCGTGGGGCTGGGCGCAGGGCCGCGGGCAGATGGTTTGGGTACTTACTTTTCTTTTTGTCTCACAACAGGGGGGCTAAAGGTCTCAGGGGCTGGAGGAGCCGCTCTCGGCTGGCAGGCCTGGCTTTATAGCAGCCGCCCGCCTGAGCCCGGGCAGCCGTGCCCGGGCAGCCGAGCCCGGGTTATTAATAGCAGCTGCGCACCTTGCCCTTTATGGGCAAGAGCAAGGCCTGCGAACTTGGCCTCCCAGACCTCCCCGCACCTGTTCCTGGCCGTGGCTGTGCCGGCCTGGGTTGGTGCTGCCCCGACTGCCCAGCCCCCACGCTCGACAAGGCAGAGAGGGGCACCTGCGTGAGCTGAGCCACCCAGACAGAATTGCTGTCCCTGTGTGAGGGGTGGCGTGCAAAGTGGCACCGAGAGGCAGCTGGTGGCCAAGGCCAGCTTTTGTGGACCCCCTTGGTCCCATTTAGAAGGGGCACAGCCAGACCCAAGCCCCGGCCCGAAGCCTCCGACTCTGCTCCACACCCTGTGCTGCTCTGAGGTCTGGGGACACCCAGAGCGTCCCGTCGGCGCTACTCTCCCAGGGACGAGACCCTCCTGAACAGCCCTGCACGAGGGGCTGGTGGGAACCTGCCCATTCCCGAGTAGAGGTTGCTGCTCTGCGAACCCCGGAACCAGTCAGCCAAGTCCCCACCCTTCCCGCGGGATCAGGGGCCCCTCCCCTGTCCGGTCACTACAAAGCGGCATCTGCAGCCCTGGTGGCCCTCGACTGGCAGGGTGCCTGGTGTGTAGGGCACCTCCCCTGGACTGTGACTAGCAAGTCCTCATTGCTTTCATCCATCTGGTCCCAGGCGGCATGGGCTGGCCATCCCCTGGCCCCACAGTGGTCCCCTTCACTCGCAGGCAAAGTGCGGGCAACTAAGACACAAGCCCCCCCGCAGGCTGGCGCCCTCCCCAGGACCACAACACACACACTGACCCAAAGGCCCACAAGCCAAAGCCCGGGCTTGGCCAGCATTTCTGACTCAACCCAGGCTGGAGCTCTCAGTTCTAGAATATTCCATGCCTGCCAGGAGCTCAACCCAGGTGCCACGCACAGCCTGCAGTTTCCTGCTCAGCCAGCAAGTGCATTGCCCTGTTCAGCATTCCGTGCTGTGTACTGAGGGGGCACTGGGCTGGGGACACAGAGGGACTTCCTGGGTGCCCCAGGGTTGACAGGGTGTCGGCCTCGCTCCCTAGGGCGTCGCTGCCTCTGCCCATCAAACTGCACCAACACCCACAAAGCAGGGCCCTGTGTGGACGTCCTTGACCCCATGGCCCCGGCAGACGGCTGGCTGTGGCTTGGGCGCTTTGTCGCCGGGGTGCACGTGTAAAAGTCTAACTCCCTTCAAGGGGAGTTAATCCGACCGTGGTGCTTAGAGGGGGCCTCCGCGAGGTGATCAGGATTAGGAGGGTCACAGAGTGGGGACCCGGGATTGGACCCCGGTGGCTTTACAAGGACAGAAAGCAGGGCACGGTGGTGCACCTGTGATCCAGTTGTTCAGGCGGCAAAGCCAGCTGGGCAGCTAGTGACACCCCATCTCCAAAGACAGACTGTAAAAAGGGGGGGATAGCACAGAGATGGCGCAGTTGCCTGGCGTCCGGTTCAAATTCCAGCACCCCAAAAAGAAAGAAAGAGCGGGTAAGAGGGAGGGAGGGAGACCAGGAGGGACGCCACCCTCCTCTCTGGCCACATGACAAGGGCCTGAACTGCCCCCAGACTCTGCCAGCAAGGCGGCCACCCCCAGCTGGGGCACCGGCCTTGGACCACCACTGTGCACCAGAATAGACCTCTTTTCTTCTTAAAGATTTTTTCTTTTCAGTTGTAGTTGGACACAACACCTTTATTTTATTTATTTATTTTCATGTGATGCTGAGGATGGAACCCAGGGCCCCGCAGGTGCTGGGTGTGCGCTCTCCCGCTGAGCCCCAGCCCCACCCCTGGACCTCTTTTCCTTATCAAGTTTCCAGCCTCAGGCATTTCATTACAGGAACGCAAAAAACAGCTGACCTAGCCCGCCTCCCACTCCCCCCTGCTTCCTCCCAGCCCCAGCCCTTGGCTCTGCTCGCTGGCCCCTGCTGACCAAGAGGCTTCTGCTTATATGCAGAACTTCTCAGCAGGCAGCTGCCGCGACTCACCCTGCCACTGGAACACCACTGGCCAGACTCTGCTTAGCTGCTCAGACGGACGGACCAGCCTCGCGCATTTTCCTGACCTCGGAATCAAACCAGTGGCCATCCCAGCCTGTGGGGGCTGATCACTGGAACCACCAGGTGCAGAGCAGCGTTTGTCACAGTCACGGGGCTCATCAGAGGTGCCGGCTCCATGCCCAGCCATGGACACCCTGAGTCTCAGCCCCAGAGCAGCCATGACAAAGGACAGTAGGTGCTCTGGGGGAACGGGCACTCGCCCTCACAGTCCTGGAGGCCAGAAGTTGAAAACTAAGAGGTGAGCAGCTCCCTCTGGGGACTGCAGGGAGGGCCCTCAGCCTGTCCTCACTCCAGTCTCTGCCGCTGTGGTCCCACAGGGTTCTTACAGGGACACCTGTCATTTTAGTAAGGCCCTGCCTAATGCACTATGACCTCATCTTAATGAATGACATCTACAGGGACGCTATTCCCACATCAGGTCCCACTCACTGGCCCTGGGGACATAACTGCCACATTGACTTTTGGAGGGAACACAGTTTGGCCCTCAACAGCCATCCTGCCCTAAATGCCCCGAGTCAGCTCACGCAGCCACTGGGGAGGAGTCACATGGCCCCTGCTTAGCGTGTCCTTAACATGAATGGGCACCCAGGAGCCTCAGCCCCGTGTCAGAGACGCCCAGAGGAAGGTCAGAGAGGGCATGAAGGGCCCAAGGCCACACAGCCACGGAAGCAAGGCCCGAATCTGGGCATGTGTCCTTCTGAATGCCCCCCCCGTCCACCCCCCCTGACCTCTGATGGAGTTGCTTGGCCCCAAGGTTTACCTCCTGCTGGGAGGACAGTGTGCCTGGCCTGTCCTGCCCTCCCATGAGCCTCTGAGTGCCACATCTCCCAAGACAGTGACCCAAGGGCCTCCCCACTCTCCCCAGGGATGGAGTGATGGTCCTTGTCCCCAAAGAACCCCAGAGGCCTCTGAGAGGCCAGGTTTGACCCTCAGGGTCCTGGGCAGCGTGGAGGGCGGTGGTTTGCTCATAACGGGAGGTTGTTTTCCGAGGGTTGCGTTTCCCTTGTGCTGGACGCGGAGCCCGGGGACTGGCGTGTGGCAGGAGCATCGCCCTGCCCGCACCCCAGCCCTCTTCATTTGGAGTCAGGGTCTGGCTAAGCTGCCCAGGCCGGCCTGGGACTTGCCATCCTCCTGCTGTGGCTTCAGCGTAGCTGGAATGACAGATGTGTCCCCACGTCCAGCTCCCTCTTCTAAGGCACTGCTTCTGCATCTAGTGACCTTCAAAGGCCAACTCGGGGCGAGGGCTCTGGCTGAGTACTGGGCCAGGACACAGGAGTCAGTCCAAGGCAGGGCCCGGGCAGGACCCCAGGGCTTCCCATCCCCCCTGTGGAACACCAACGTCCAGCCCTGCACCATCGCCCGCACCTGGCTCTGGGCCTGAGGACTCCAGGGACCCTCCTGTGAGGGGACCCTTTTGATTCTGGCTCGTGCCACTGAGCACTCCTCTCAGGTCACCCACGTTGCAGCAGGTGGCTGAATCAAATCCTGCATGTCATTTATCCCCCACCGACACAAGGATGTGAGCGCCGTGGTGGTCATGCTGCCGGGGACACAGGTACAGGTACATCCCAGGCACAAGTAGTCACTCAGGCCACGGGCTGTTGCCAGGGACAGGTCAGGCCCCTTGCTGTCCCCTGGCGGGTTGTGCGCTCACCTGGATCCTGAGCACTCAGCCAGGAACGTGCGTTTACACGCTCCCTAGGCAGCTGTGGCACTAAGGTGACATAGCCCCAGCAGAACCTGCCTGGCCCCAGCCGTCAGTGACTGCCGCTCCTGACCACTCCATGGCCCACTTCGTGGCCACCAGAGCAGCTGAGGCGGTCGAGGCCTCAGGGTGGAGTCGGGCCTCTCGATTTCACTCCTTTGTAACTTGAAAATGGATCACAAAAACCTGGCAGTGGCCACCAGCTCCTTCCCATGCCATCGGGAAACCTCAAGGACTTTCAACAGGGCCTCAGGTGGCCTTGGCTGTGAAGGCAGGTGGCAGCAGCCATCACACAGCACCCTCCTCTACCTGCAGGGGGACACAACGGGGAGAGGGGCAGCAGAGGCGGTGCAGGCTGCCGGCTCAGGAACTCGGGCCACTCCACCACTGAGCCACTCCCCAGCCCTACTCCGTATTTTACTGAGTCACGGCCTCACTGAGTTACTCAGCCCCTCGCTGTTGCGGAGGCTGGCTTTGAACTTACAATCCTCCTGCTTCAGCCTCCCTGGCCACTGGGACTAGACATGCACCACTGCACCTGGTGCTTTGTGGTTTTTGATGGGGTCTCGTATGCTGCCCAGGCTGGCCTCAAACTCCTGGGTTCATGATCCTCCTACCTCAGCCTCCCAAATAGTTGGGACAGCAAACTGGCCTGGTGTGGTTGTTTTTAAATTTTTCTTTTCATACTTGTAGACGGACAGCAGGCCTTTATTGTTATGTGGTGCTGAGAATCGAACCCAGTGCCTCACACGCGCCAGCAAGCACTCTGCCCCTGAGCCCCACTTCCATGTATTTTGTGTGCGAAAACACACATAACAAATTCCACCATTGGTGACAATCGAGCACATTCACACAGTCACTGTCATCCCAAGGCAAGCCTCAGCCCAGCACCCACCAATCCATGTCCCATCTCTGACTCCTGTCTTGGATGTCTCCTGACACTGGGGCACACACACGCCCCAGGAGGGGGAGCGCACTGTGTCTGTCAGCGGGAGTGTTTCCTTCAAGGCACTGCCACTGTGCCTCCGTGAACATCCCTGCGCAAGTCTGCGGGCAGTGTCCTCCCACCTGTGATGTGCCCCGCTGGACAGCACTGCAGACTGACCTCCATCTCCCAAGCACAAAGCATTGTTAAAGAACTCACGGGGCTTAGTGGAGGGTGGTGCTGGGGGCCCTCCCTGAGGCCCCCAGCTGAGCTGTGCCCCACAGCGCCTCTACGGGCAGGGTCCGGACAGGGCAGAGCACGGGCCAGTCACAGCCACTGCACCCGATCTTCCCCGACGGGAGACCTGTCTCCTGCACCTGGTGCTGAGCTGCAGGGCCGGCACCGGCAGGCCAGGACTGCGGTGGGGCTGCTGCTCCCGGGGCCCCGGCTCCTCTGCACGGGCTCCTGTCCAGCCAGCCCTTTGCAAAGGCATCAGCACTCAAAGGAGCCACACACCCACCGCGGGGGCTCTTGACCATGGAGGACCAGGGAATGGCCTCAACCTGCACACTGCCACCCCATCCAAGGCTTCCCGGTAGGCTGAGGCGACACCTAGTGGCACCCTATGGCACTGGCCACCCAGTGCCTTAGTCCAAACTGCCACCCAGCGGCTCGGGGCAGGCGGTCCAGGGAAACCAGCAGGGCGAGGCAGAGCCACACTTTCCCAGCCTGTTGCAGGCAGTCCTGGGGGACCTCATCCACACAGCCAACAGAGACAGGAGCGAGAATACCCTGAGGGCCACTGGGCACTGCAGCCAAGGGACAGGCTGGGGCTGTGCTGTTCAGGGCAGGTGCATCCTGGCACCACTAGGAACAGGAGGACGGCACACAGCACAGGGCCCCTCAGATGCTTCTGGGGGACCAAGAAGGTGGTGGCTGCTTTACAGCCCCTGCTCAGACCCCAGTGCCCCTTCACCCAGCACTGAGACTCTCCCTGGGCCCCAAGACCAGCATCAACCAACGCTCCATTTACTGCCAAGCTCCCCAGAACACCAGCTTTTTTTTTTTTTTTTCCTGGTACTGGGGGTTGAACCCAGGGGCACTTGACCACTGAGCCACATCCCCAGCCCTTTTTATTTAAGAGACAGGGTCTCACTAAGCTGATGAGGCTGGCTTTGAACTTGCATCCTCCTGCCTCAGCCTCCAAAGCCACTGGGGTTATAGAACTGTGCGGCTGCGCCAGGCCAGAGCAGCGGGAAGGGCATCAGTCACCAGCAGAGCTTGATCATCAGGACACAGCACAAGGCCAGGCCCGTCACACAGTGGGGCAAGCATTTGTGGACTGGGCTGATTGGGGCTCAAGAGCCACCTGCTGGGCAGGATGGGGCCCGCTGCCCAGCATGAACCCACGGACAAACACCACTCCAGGCTGTCAGCTTCTGCCTGCCCGCTCAGGGGCCCACGGTGATCCTGGGACCTGGCCGCCACCCCCACCACCAGGCAGTGCTCGAGGCCATGACACCCACTGTGGCCAGTGCCATCTAGGCGGTGGCCCCTTTCCAAGCCTGCTGCAGAAGCTAAGGCCCTGGCCACAGGGGAGGTGGTTCCGCTGAGGAGAGGGCTGCCGGCGTGACCCTGGGCTGCAGAGGGGTGACCAGGCCACTAGCGCAGGCTGCACTCCCCGCCCTGCAGCTTCTCCTGCTCCAGGGCGCGCACCAGGTCCTGCACAAAGCGCATCTCGGAGGCCACCTGCTTGGCCAGCGCCTCGTAGCGGTTCTCGAGGCGGCTGAAGCGGCGCTTGAGCCCACTGGCCCCCAGCAGGGCACCCCTGGCCTCCTCCTGCGCCTGCCGCTGCAGCGCCTCCGTCCTGTGCAGCTCCTGCCGCAGCCGCCTCAGGTCCTGGCCCAGGCTGTCGCTCTCCTCCTTGTACCAGGCCTCCTTCTCCTCGTAGATGGCCGTCAGCGCCTCCACGTCCTCGCGGCACAGCCGGCGGCCACGCTCCAGCTCGCGCAGCCCCTCCTCGGCAGCCGCCACCTCCTCCAGCACCTTGGAGAAGCGCTCGAAGTTGGCGTAGGTGTTGTTGGGCGGCATACTCGAATGCGACTTGATGGTGTACTCCTTGAGCCGTGTGGTCTTCAGGCGCCGCCGCTCAGGCTTCTTGCTGCTGTCCTCACTGCGGACATTGCGCCTCCGGATGGCCTGCAGGGGACAGGGAAGAAGGTGCCTGGAGCCGAGGGCAAGCCATGGCCTTTGGGACTGGAGTACACCAACTCCCGTGTCCACCCGTGGAGCAGGCGTGCAGACAGCCTTCCCACTGCCACAGCAGGGCCAGGCTCTGCCGGGGCTTTGCTGACCTGCGCTCCACGCCCCCTTGCAGCACAAGGACCTCCCCAGACGCAGAGGGCTTGCCCTGCCGAGGGCTTGTCCTCCAGTGGGAGAGACACCTCAGTCCTCACCTTGATCCAGGAATGCTCCAGGCTCTGGGCGATGGTCATTCTCCTCCTGGAAGACCACCCCAAGTCACACCTGTGTCCTCCACACCATCTACCCACAGCAGAGGGGCCAGGCTGTCCCCCCACAGCACTGGCCCTTAGCTTCCAGCAGCTCCCTGTATACCCCCCTGCCCCCTGGAGTCCTTCCCAGCCTCTGCTTGGCCAACCGGGAGGCCAGGGGCAGGGACCTGGGACAGGAAGCCTGGGGTATGTTTTCAATGGAACCACAACCTCCCACTGCAGTCATAAACTCAGGTACCCACAGGAGGGCCAGGTCACAGGAGAGCACCATGGCAGACTGGGTGCCAGGGTTCTACATTTTGCTGGATCTGGAATTTTACACAAACCTATCTCCAAAGCTAGTAAGGAATTTAAGGTTTTCAAAAACATGGCATGGCCAGGTGTGATGGTGCACATCTGTAATCTCAGCAGCTCAGGAGGCTGAGGTAGGAGAATCGAAAGTTCAGGGCCAGCCTCAGCAACCTAGCAAGGCCCTAAGTAACTTAGCGAGACTCTGTGCAGAATCCCAGCTGTTCACAGAGCACATAAACTCAAAATTAAAAAATTAAAAAAGAGCTTAGGATGTGGCTCAAGGGTCAAGCACCCCAGGTTCAGTCCCCAATACCAAAAACAAAAAATAAAAACCAGAACAAAACAAATATGGCGTGGCCAGACCAGTCCTCAATCCCCTCTGCTGGCTGAGGAGCCAGGCAGCCCTCAAGGCCGTGGGAGCCCTGAGTGGACTGCACTGGAGTGCGAGGTGCGGTGGGCAGGGGTGGGTGGCTGGAGGCTGGGGCATGGGCAGAGCGGGTGAGGCTTTCCGCCAGGGGCCCAGTGCGTGCTCCTACTTGGGATCTTTGACCAGCAGCCGGCGGATGAAGTCCTTGGCCAGCTCGCTGGTGCTGCTGAAGTACTCCTCGTCGAAGTCGTAGTTCACGGCCGAGATGTTGGTCAAGGTCTCCTGCTTGGTTTCACCCAGGAATGGGGACGCGCCACTAAGGCTGGAAGACCAAGGCAGGCACAGGCTCGATGGGGTGCCCCAGCCCCCGCACACCCACTGTGACCTTGCCACCTACTGGTTCACTACCCGACTCCAGTGGGCCCACAGGGGGCCAAACAGGATGGGCCGATGGGGACACCTGACCACTGGGGACACAGTCACCTGGTCACCCACCAAGCTGCGTCAAAGACCACCTCCCAGTCACGGAGGGGACATATCTCTGGAAACTTGGTGTCTGGGTGGACACAGCTCAGAGCTTCTCCTAAAGCATTCGACAACTAAAGGGCGCAGTGGCCTCAGGGGAGTCTCTAGAGGCCTGTGTCCTGGTCCAACAGGACAGGTCCTGGTCTGAGGCTCTGGGCAGGGGTGCGGAACCCCAGCTGTTCACAGAGCACACAAAGCCCCAAGTGGGCGCCCTCTATAAAGTGCCCGACGGTGCCCAGGCGAGACACCAACGGTCTGACTGGGGGAGGCGAGGAGATGTCCCCAGTGTCAGGGTTCCTGGGTTACAGCCAGAAAGTGATGCTGGTGGGGAATCGGAGCTCCTGGCCAGGGCCACCACTGACCTCGGGCACCAAGGTCAACAGCAGTGTCCTCACGTCTGCAGAAGGAAATCTGCTATTTATGCCAGTCTTCCATAACCCCCAGGTCACCTGGACACGAGGGACACAGGGCAACTACCTCCCTCCAAGGAGCCATGGCCAAGTCTGCCTGGTGTGCCCACCCTCCAGGCCAGGGGCCAACGCGTCACAGGCCTGGCCTGGCCTGGCCTGGCTGAGCTGTCCCAGGCAGCAACAGGGAAAGGCCAGGACTCAACCCTTCTGTCTCTGGCTGCCAGTGGACTGTCCACAGTGGAGGGGAGACATACCCCCTCCTGGCACGGCCACTCAGAAAACAGGGCCTGGCCTCAGAACTTTCCAGAAGCCCATAACAGCACCCACAGAGGACCCTGCACTGCTCCACCCGCTCCGTCCCTCAGCAGGGTCACTGAGCACCACTGTGCAGAGCTGGCGGGACCCCCACGTCCCCAGGAACAGCCCTGACTCCAGCACCAGCCAGACAGGCGACTGCTGTGCGGCACGACCAGGCAGCCAAAGGTCAGCACCCCGGCCAGTACTCACAGGATGTAGGTGATGACGCCAATGCTCCTGAAAGACAGAAAGGAGGGACATGGGTCAGCGGGGTCCCCAGGGCAGAGGTCCACAGCCAGGTCAAATGAACCACTAAGGAAGGTAGAAGCCCTGAGCCAGGGGCAACAGCCCCCCAGCCCTGGCCCCAAACTTCAGGGGCTGACACTGTCCTCTGCTCTGGGCTCCACATAGCCTCCAGCCAGTCCCTGGTCCCTGTCTCTATCACCTGGAGGTTCCCACCTGGGCACCTCTGGCCATCCTTGCCTACTAATGTCAAAGCTCAAACTGGCCAGGGTGGGGACGGGTCAGAGCACAGTGGCCCCACACCAACCCCCACATTGACGGTGGGACCCTCATGGAGCCTGGTGGGAAACTTTTTACACAGGGTCAGACACTGAACCTCAGACTGTGTCCGTCCAACACTTCAATGTCCATCAGCTTTGTTTCTTTCTCTTTTTTTTTGGCGGGGGCGGGGGAAGGTACCAAGGATTGAGCTCAGGGGCTCTCAACCACTGAGCCCCGTCCCCTGCCCTATTTTGTATTTTATTTAGAAAGAGGGTCTCACTGAGCTGCTCAGGGCCTCACTTTTGCTGAGGCTGGCTTGGAACTGGCGATCTGCCTCAGCCTCCCAAGCCTCTGGGATGACAGGCGTGTGGCACTGCGCCCGGCTGTCAGCTTTGTTTCTAACACCCTAGGAAACAACGTGCAGACCCCTGAGCAGAGGGGCCTGGCCTGGCCCTTGGGCGGCCATCTGCCAACCTCTATCCTAAGACAGCAGTCTGTCCATCCCCCCGTGGCACCCAGATACCACCAGGAGGAAGCACACAGGAAAGGCCCCAGCCTGGCCAGCTCCCGGGACACTCACCACATGTCTGCCTCCAGGCCCAGGGGCTCATAGTTGACAATCTCAGGAGCTGTACGAACAGAAAAGAGAGCAAAGGGCCAGGCGCTGGGGACACAAGAGCCAACAGGGACAGCACCCTGCCGCCCCCCGCAGTTGGGAACGTGCACACACACACATACACACACACACACACACACACACACACACACACACACACACACACTCCATCCCCCCATACATGTATTTTTCTTTTTCTTCTTCTTTTTTTTGACTACACCCTGGAGCTCTACCAGAGACGGATTCACATCCAGCGCTTATTTATTTTAAGACAGGGTCTCGCTAAGTCTGTGCCTCAGGCACCCCGAGTAGCCAGGACACAGACCTTGGTGGAGGTGCTCGCAAGCCCCCCTGTACTTGTCAGTGAATGGACACAGGCAGGGCTGACTCAGCCCAGGCCCTGGGAAGAGGAGCTGGACAGTGACAGCCCCAAACGAACCCGAGTCCCCATGACGCTGGGCACGGGAGGGGTGGCCGGAGACCTGTGCCAGTTAACACCACACACAGTGGGAATCCGCAAATGCCCGCCCTGCCAAGCCCTGGGCAGACACCACATGGACTCACCCACAAACTCCGGGGTGCCGAAGATGTTCTTGAACTCATTCCCTGCTTCAATCTTGTGGGCAATGCCGAAGTCGATGAGCTTGATCCGGGGGTCGGGCACATTCTTGTCCAGAAGCATGATATTTTCTGGCTGGAGTGGAAGACCTCGGCTACTCCTATGTCCCACCCACATGTCTGGACAGAGCACCCTCATTCTGTGGCATGGCCAGACTGACACACCCTCAGGTCCCTGCCCAGGCTGTCCTGTCCCCTCAACCCTTGGATAGCAATGGGCTGGAGGACTTGCGCTCTGCTGCAGGATAGGGGCCTCCCCCAGCTCCCATCCTGGACGCATGGCTGGCTCATCCCCGGGCCCGCAGGGCTCACCTTAAGGTCGAAATGAGCGATGCGCTTGGAGTGAAGGTAGTGAACGCCATCCAGGATCTGCTTGAGGAACTGGGTGGCCTCGTCCTCGGTCAGCGACTCCTTCTCTGCCAGGAAGTCGAAGAGCTCCCCACCAGAGACCAGCTCCAGGATGAGCACCACGTCCGTCTTGTTCTCAAAGACGTCATGCAGAGTGATGATGTTGGGGTGCCGGATCTCCCGCAGGATGCTCACCTCCCGCTCGATCTCCTCCCGGCTGACACCACGCCGGCTGGACGCCAGGCGGCGCTTCTTGATGAACTTAGCCGCATACTCCTTTCCAGTGCCCTTCTGCCGGCACTTCCGCACGATGGCGAACTGGCCACTGAGGGAGCGTGGGGAGGGGAGGTGAGCTGGGCGGCTGCACAGTAGCCCCTCTTGAGCCCCAGGGTGCAGCCCTGCGCCTGGGACCTCAAGGTATATGGGGACTTGGGACAAGAGCCCAATGCAAGGATAGGCAGCAACCCCATAGCCCTCCCAATACAAGGAGCCAACCCTCCAGGACAGTACACGGGGCCTGGGCACATGGGTGCAGAACGCTTGAGCCAGTGCTGCCAGGCGCTTCTGCAACAGCAAGAGGAGAGAGGAGGCTGAGTGTGCACGGGAGGCACCAGGACAGGCCATGGGGGCGACCCTCGAGAGGACCTGCCACAGGCCAGGAGCGAGCTGCAGAGAGCACTCCACTGTCTGAGTGTCCCCAAAGGCCCATGTGTGGAAGGCTGCTGCCAAGTGGTGATACTGGTGGGCAAGGGGAACTTTAGCAGGTGGGCCTGGCAGGAGTCTGCCCTGGAGCCAAGCCCTCCAAGAGCCTGGGAACCCCAGTCTCAGGGTCCCCTGCCTCCTAGCTGCAGATGCAAGCAGTCCTTCCAACATGTGTGTGCTGCCCCAGCCTTGACAGAGGCCCAAAGCCATGGGCTACATGATCTTGTGAACTTGAACCTACAAAACTTAGCTAAATAACCTTTTTCTCTAATAATTACCTCAGGTATTTCATGGTAGGATCGTAAAACTAACACACATATAACTAATACACAAAAATTCTTTTTGTTTAAAACTGGTCTATGCTGCAGCCCTTTGTACATGGGTTTCCATGTGTACACAGAAGGACTCAGACGCAAGGCATGGCAGGAGAGTGGGCGAGAGGGCGAAGACTCACTTTCCCCTTGATGCAACGCTACTCTCATTGAGCTTTTCAAGGCATATTATGCTACCATTTTTTTTTTAATACAGGAAAAAAGTAAAAGCCACTAACTTCAAAGGGGGCTGGGGATACAGCTCAGCTGGTAGAGTGCTTGCCTCGCATGCACAAGACCCTGGTTCAATTTCCAGCACCACAAAAAAAAAAAGTGCTCCTAGGGTTGGGACTGTGGCTCAGTGGCAGAGCGCTTGCCTAGCACGTGTGAGGTACTGGGCTCAATCCCTAGCATCACATAAAAATAAACAAACAAAGGCATGCTGTCCATTTACAACTAAAAAAAAAAAACAAACTTTTTTAAGTTCTCCTATTCAGCTAGGCTGGGTGGCACACCACTGTCACCCCAGTAACTCAGGAAGCTGAGGCAAGAGGATCTCAAGTTCAAGGTCAGCCTCAGCAACTTAAGAGAACTTGTCTCAAAAATGAAAAGGAAGCCAGGCGCAGTGGCGCATGCCTGCCTATAATCCCAGCAGCTTGGGAGGCTCAAACAGGAGGATCGCAAGTTCAAAGCCAGCCTCAGCAACTGCAAGGCACTAAGCAACTCAGTGAGACTTGTCTCTAAATAAAACACAAAACAGGGCTGGGGTCGAGTGCCCCTGAGTTCAACCTTGGTACCTAAAAAAAAAAAAAGAAAGAAAGAAAAGGTAGGGGCTGGGGCTGAGATGTGTCTAACTACAACTTAAAAATAAATATAAAAAAAAAAAGAAAAGGGGTGCCAGATTACATGCCTGTAATCTCAGCAACTTGGGGATAAGCTGCCCTAGGTTCAAACCCCAGTACCAAAAAAAAAAAAAAAAAAAGAAGAAGAAAAAACCTTCAATCTAACAAGTACCACTGACTTCAAAGCCTGAGACTCAGTCCAGAATGGATGCCTGCTCAGCACTGCTCACCACCTCCGGCTCATGGACCCACTTGTCCTTCAATGGCTGTATCTTTCTTGTTCCCTCTCAGCCCCTAGACTGTGGCCAAATGCCAAACCTGCCCCAGGAAAAGGGTGGCAGAGGGCTGGGGATGTGGCTCGCCTGGCATGCGTGCGGCCGGGGTTCAATCCTCAGCACCACATACAAAAAAAAAAAAAAAAAAAAAGAAGATGTTGTGTCCGCCGAAAACTAAAAAATAAATATTAAAATTCTCTCTCTTTAAAAAAAAAACGAAAAGGGTGGCAGAGGACACAACCATGACCTAGACAGGCAAAAAATCAAAACTTGTAGCCCAAAGCAGCCAATCAGTCCAGCCCTCACTAGCTCTGGACTCCTGCTGTGAGAGCATGTCCATCTCTCTCTGCAGAACTTAGGTTTGGGATGATGGGTACAGACCACCAGGTGCAAGCCAAAATCTGAGGGGACGCTGGGCAGGAGCTACTGAGCCCAAACCCTTCCACCCAGCACCGTGCTTCCTCCAGCTCCCCTGAGCCAGCCTACACCCTGGAACACAGGGCCCCAGGAGCACCCTGGCCATCTGTGGACTCCTATTACCATAAACCAGTCCCGACCTCCCTTATGCCCATGGGATTTCAGTTTGTCACTGAAGAGTCCTGACACCGACATCCTTCGACCCACTGAACCTCCAACCTGTGAGTCGCCGAATCCAGGTCCACCTCCCCTCTCAAGGTTGAAAGGTCATGTGATCTCCCCACATCTGAGTGCCCGTGGAAGAGACCCTCCTTGAGAGCCCGGCCCACATGCTCCTCTTCCCTGTGACTCCCACAGGAGGCCGAGGTCAGGGCTTCAGGCCTCCATCCAGCTACGAAAGGACCCGACACAAACCAGAGGAAGGCTCGGATCTGAAACACGCGGCCACTGGGGAAACGAGTGCTCCTCCGTGCACCAGGACAGAGCCAACAGGGGAAAGTCACAGTGAAGGGGCAGGTGAGGTGAGTCCCTGCCAGGGAACCACCCAGCCAGCATGTTCTCCAACCACACGCATGAAAAGCACCAGATGAAGGAGGGTGTCCGCAGAGGGGTCTCCCCGACAAGACGGGGCGGCATGAGGCCGTTAGGACTCGGGGGTCCCCTGCCCTGCCTGGGGTGAGTCTGGGCTGGATCTACAAAGGTAGCTGGAGCTGATCCGCAGAGAGGCTGAGGCAAAGTGAGGCTACAGGAGTGGAGAACCAGAGTGTCCCAGCAAGGGGACTTCCGGAGTTATGGGCCGGGCATGCTTTGCTTTCTTTCTTTCTTTTTTTTTTTTTAAATATTTATTCTTTTTATTTGTAGTTGGAACAATATCTTTGTTTTTATTTATTTTATGTGGTGCTGAGGCTCGAACCCAGGGCCTCCCATGTGCTAGGTGAGCGCTCTACCGCTGAGCCACCACCTCAGCCCCAGAGGCCCGCTTTCTTTCAGTCTCCACATAGAGCCACCATGTAACTTGGTGGCACAAAAGCCACAAAAACATCACAGGAGCATGGCTGTGACCACAGCCTCTTCTTCATTCACTCCATTTATTTACTGCAGCAGTGCTGGGGAGGGAAGCCAGGGCCTGATACATGCTAGGCCAGCCTCCCACCAAGTGTTATTGTGAACACCGAAAGGAGAATTTCCTGTCATTGTTACAGGTCATGAAATCCAACTTTTTTCCCCTCAACTATTTAAAACTGTACACAATGGGGGCTGGGGCTTAGCTCAGTGGCAGAGCACTTGCCTAGCACGAGTGAGGCACTGGGTTCAATCCTTAGCATAAAAATAACCAAATAAAGGCATTCTATCCATCTATAACTACAGAAAGTTTTTAAAAAATACATACAGCATTCTGAGTTTGTAGTCTGCACAAAGATAACTGACAGGAAGAAGAAAAAAAGCATATAACTGTACTGTATTTGGCCCACTGGCAGTAGATAGTAAGACCATAGTCAACAGACTCATAGAGTTAAAAAAAATCAAACATAAACAAGATAATGTGGGACTGGGGCTCAGTGGCAGAGCACTTGCCTCCCATGTGTGAGGCCCTGGGTCAATCCTCAGCACCACATAAGAATAAATAAATAAAAATAAAGATATTGGGTCCATCTACAACAACAAAAAAAATATTTTTAAAAAAAATAACGATGGGCTGGGATTGTGGCTCAGCGGTAGAGCGTTTGCCTAGCACAGGTGGGACCCAGGTTCGATTCTCAGCACCAAGTAAAAATAAAGGCATTGTGTTGCGTCCATCTACCAAAAGAGATTTTCTCTCTGGGGCTGGGGATGTGGCTCAGTGGTAGTGCGCTCGCCTGGCATGCGTGCAGCCCGGGTTCGATCCTCAGCACCACATACAAACAACGATGTTGTGTCAGCTGAGAACTAAAAAATAAATATTAAAAATTCTCTCTCTCTCTCCCTCCTCTCTCACTCTCTCTTAAAAAAAAAAGAAAAAAAGATTCTCTCTCTCCCTCCCTTTCTCCTCTTAAAAAAAAAAAGAAAGATAATGTATATGGAAGGACATGCACAGGTGACACACAAGTATGATATCATTTTACATTAAACATCCAGGGATTCTCAGGAGTCTGGAACCCATCCCCATCCCCATCAACATGGAAGGGCCAAATATGAATTAAATTTCACTGACTTTTGCCAAATTCAATCTGAAGTGCTAGTTAGTGCATTTCCTACAGTAAAGTAGGAAATTTCTCAGAGGGAAGGGCTGCATTGTCCACCGTAGTTACGGAGGAAATTCCTGAAGGAAGGATTTCAGGATCCCAAATAACAGTCAGCCTGACACACTGCTCAGTTATTTACATTCCCTTCTGGTGACATCATGGGGCGGGCCTGAGTGGATCCCAGGAGGCTGCCCAGCAGCAAACTCACCAAATAAGGTTTGAGGCTCCACCAAAAAAAAAAAAAAAAAAAAAATGGGGCCTGGCTGGTCTAGAGGCGGGGCCAGAGGCTGCCCTCCAAGGCCCAGACAGGCAGGACATCAGCTGCTCCCTGGAAGGGAGAACCTCAGCATCTCCCCACAAGGGCTAAACACCAGCCTGAGCAGGACAGTAAACCCCAAGGCCTCCAAGAACACACACCGCTGGGTCTTGTGCTCTCAGGAGGCCTGTGCCAGGCTCTGTGTCTGGCACTGGACTTTCTCCCCACAACACACACAGGTACCTCAGAGAAAAAGTTAAGAGCAGGGCTACCTGGCTCCAACGCTCCAACTCCTTCCACCACCCAATGACACTGACTCGTTCCTTTGTGGGACATCAAAGAGGGCTGCTCACCTGCCCAGCTCCTCGCCCATCTCATAGTGGTCCTCCACGTCTTCCTGTCGGAACGACGACATGGCGGCTGGTCTGCCTTCCAGTCGCTTCTGCTCCAGTTGAAAGCACTGAGGCCCAGGGACAGGGCCTCGGGAGTCCCCTGGGACCCTGGAGGAGACAGGCAAAGAGGGAAAGCAGGGGATGAGGTGGCAGTCCTCCCTCCCTGGTGAACGGACCCCCGCTGGCTCGCATCAGTCCACCCTCAGGTCCAAGCCCCTGGGGGTGCCGCGCTTAGTGGCTGGGTCTTCCCAGCGGCCCCTCATGTAACCCCTGCACGAGGCGCGGGGATGGGCCGCACTGGGCTTGCTCAAGCCCCGACGGATGCCGCTCTGCGCCCCGTCAGCCAGGCGACGCCCGGGCCCTTCCCCGCCAGGCCGACCCCCGGCCCAGCTCCGGCCCCTCCCGTGCCTCGGCAGGTCTCCCACGCCCGCTAACAGCAGCCCACCCGGCCCCGCGGGCGCCAGACGACGGCTCCGAGCTCCTGCGGGGCCTGTGGCCGCCCGCCGGCCTCCACCGCCCGCCGGCCTCCTCCGCCGTCTCGCCCACCCTCCACAGGGGCCAAGGAGGCCGCGGCGACTCCCTCCTCGACCCGCCCGCGACCCCCACGGCTCCTGCTCCAGCAGCCCGAGGCCGCCACGCCCCTCAAGGCCCAGCCGGCCCGGGGGTCCCCCGGAGTCTCCCGGCTTCGCCCCCTCCCCGCGGCCTCCAGGGACCCCGAAGCGCCGCCCCGGCTCCCCCAGCCCTCCGGCCAGCAGTATCCGCACCCTCGGCGGCCGCGAGTCCAGGGCCAGCCCCGCCGCCGCGCTAGCCTCAGCCGCGGACCTCTGTCCCAGCCCCGCCACCTCGGACGCCGCGTCGCGCCTGCGCGACGTCACCAGGTCCTCAAGTACCCGCCCGGAGGCGGACCTACCTCCCATAGGTCAGCGAGCCCGCCGCTCAAGCCGCACCTCGACGCCCCGCCCCCGCCTTCTCTCCGGGCGCCACACCTGGATACGGCCTCCCGGTTGGCTGACTGACTCACCATTCCTAATCTGATTGGCTGGAGTAGACAGCTAACTTCCGGCTCCTGGGTCGCGCCTCCCGCCTCTACTCTAAGCTGATATGAGGCTGCAAGACGGCGAAGTCCCGCCTCCTGCGGTTCCGGAGCACCAAAGGCAGGATCAACTGGGAGCCAGGCGCAGTAATTCACACCTGTAAACCTGTCTACTCCCAGGCTAAGGCAGATTCTAAACCAGAGACCAGTGTCAGTAACTCAGAGGTGTAAACTCAAGAGGTAGGGCGCCCCTGCCGGTTCACTCCCAATACGGGATGGGGGCCGGTAGAATCCTCTGGACGGCTGCACTTCGCAGTTCCTGGGGTGGACAGCGGGGTAGTCAGCCTTTTCTTAGTTGTAAATGGACAGAATGGCCTTATTTTTAGCTTGAACCCAGGGCCCCACGCATGCTAGGCAAGTGCTCTGCCACTGAGATACAGCCCCAGCCCCAAATGTTGACATTTTAAATACTTAAGTTAAATGCAAACAAGGGACTGTCAAGTGTTGCCATTGACAGGATCCAATTTAATGTGACCAAATGACAACCTTGCGGAGACAAATAATTACCCCCACTATATAAATGAAAAATCGGCACCTAGTGTTTATCCTACCAAGGTCAGGCAGATTCCCCCCTCCATAGGTCTGAAACCAAAGCCAATGACAAACCAGCCCAGGTGTCAAGACCCAGTCTTTTGACAACCCCAAGCTCATCTGCTCTCCAACCCCTTTTGCATTACTTTTTAATATTTTCTAGTTATAGGTGGACACAATCTTTTTATTTTTATGTGGTGCCGAGGATCAAACCCAGTGCTCAAAACATGCCACATGAGCACTCTACCTGAGCCACAACTCCAGTGCCACTTTCACCTTACTTCTGGCCTCAACTTATTCCTATCCCCCAGAAAGTACAAATTCTACTTTCTGGCCCAAGATGGCCTCCTGCACTAATCCCAAGGCCCACTTGAGCTCACAGCCTTGGTGGCACCTTCTCCCAGAAGCCATCCGCATTGCACCCTTGGGACTTAACCATCAGTACAGCAGATGCGGAGCCAGGGCTGCCACTGTGGACAGATGCAGGAAGTTCTTACCACTGCACAAGTTGCACCAGACAGCTCTGTAGGAGCCCAAGCAGGTACCTAAGGTACTGGAACCAACCAACCCTACCCTTCTCCTGTGCAGATGCCCCAGGAAGGATGCAGAGCCAAGTCACAGGGATGGCACACTTCACCACCATTATCAAATTTATTATTCCAATGGTACTAATACAGCTGAAGGTGCTCATGGTGACACGGCACAGGACTTCCTGCCTTCTAGGAATTATCTACCCACCGTTCCTTCCCCCTTTCTGAGGGAAATCCACTTCGGGCCATATACCCAAATAAACTTCTTAATGCATTTATTTTAAACTTTTGGACATCCGAATTCAGTTTCCCTCTGATGATCTGAAATAAAAGCATTGGGTGTCCCACCCTACCTCCCCACCCCACCAGCCAAGTAGTCCCTTCAGAAAGGGCATTTCCCCTGCCTCTGGACTCCTGAAATAAATAGAGAGAAACGGCATCAAGTGTTATTGTTGAGCGATGGCACGGAGTGGGCCCCCAAAACCCCTCAGGCAGGGCATCACTGTGTGGGGACAGTCTCAAGGTGTCATTTGAGAATGCGAGGACATGTTGCTGTGGTCAAACTGGGTGTGGGTGTTGTGCCAAGTCCCACCAGGGGTGGCAAACCACTGTTGGAAAGAGCCGCCTACAATTTGTCCAGGAAGTTGTCCAGGGCCGGGATGCCCTCCTTCAGGCCTTTGCGCTTGCGGGTCTCCGCCACCACTTGGCTGGGACGGCTGGTGTTGTCAAAGGGGTCTCCAGGCAGGATCTGCCAGTGGTCGAACACGCACTGGGGGAAGGCCTGACCACCTGTGTTGGACCTCAGGTCAGCAGTGAAGCCTGTGGGGAGAGGGACGGAGAGAGCTCAAGAGGCAGCAGGTACCTTGCATGTACTAGGCCCTGGGTTCTATCCCTAGCACCACAGCAGGGAGACACAGGGAACCCAGGCTCTCCCTAGGGTGATGACCACCTGGGACTATAGAGAAGTCGAGAATCCTGGGCAAGGCAGATACTAAGCCCCGCACATAATGAAAATGATTCAAAGGCCACTAGTATATAGAAGGGACAGTCTTCCTGGGTGCAGAGAACCAGCCTGAGCCACAGGCAAGATCCTACTGACCTACGTGCCACAGCCTTACTGCCCTCATCAAACAAACTCCCTACTAGTGACTAGGGGCCACACAGGGTGCAGGCAGACCACCTACTTGCAGAAAGCAGATCAAAAAAGCTCCCACCGCCCCTCCCCACACTCACACGGAAAGCCAGGCTTTCATCTGCCTAGATAGGCCCGAGGGGCACTTACCGAAGGATTCGTTGACGGGCAGGTAGGCCTTGACAACGAACATGGGGGTACCAGCCACCTGGGATTCCTCAAAGACATGACCCCGCTTCCTGTTCAGGACACCGTAGATGCCACCAACCACCTGCTCTGGACACTGCCAGGAAAAGACAGGCATTTAACTCTGTGGGGCAGGAAGACAGCAGGAGGCCAGTGCAGGCCAGTGCGCTCACCTGGATCTCCACAAGGTAGATGGGCTCCATGAGGCGGGGCTGGGCAGTCAGCACACTGGCATAGAGGCAGCGGCGGGCGGTGGGGATAATCTGGCCGCCCCCACGATGGATGGCATCTGCATGCAGTGTCACATCGTGCACATCAAAGCGCACGCCCCGCATGTTCTCCTCACACAGTGCACCCTGGGGAATGGGGAAGGAGGCCTCAGAGACCAGGCACACACCAGCTCCTAGCAGGTGCATACCCCTCACCCACACAGCTGCAGGCCCTGCCTGTGCTGACCTAGCATGCAAAGGTCCCCTTCACCCAAGATCGGCATCCCAGAGATCCCCAGCCCAACTCCAGACCCAGGAGACACAGGAGACCCCTCCCAGGCCATCTGGATCCAGCTCACCTCTTTGGTGGCCCACTGGAAGCCAGCCACCACACTGTCCTTGATCTCATTGAGGTACTGCACACCCTTGGTGATGTCCGTGAGGATGTTGGGGCCAGTCCCGTCAGGCCCAAAGCACCAGATCTTGCGGGCCTCAGCCACGTCCCACTCATACTTCTCAGCCAGGTAGCGGGCTCGCTGCTTGAGCTCCTGGCGGGCTGACACCTCACCCTTGTCGATGTCCTCGGCCAGACCATCAGGGAAAGGCCGCGCCTTCATGTACAGCCGATTGTGCTTGTTGGGGGACTTGGAGAGGCAGAGCACGTTTGACTCCTCGCTGACTGTCTCCCGGTATGAAACCACTGGATCAGATTTCTGCAAGAAGAGTCTGGAAGTCGAACTGCTGCCTGGAGGTGGCCTTCCAGGGAGAGGTATCCCTAACAGCTCTTCCCTGGGAGGCTGAGGGAGCCAGTAACAGGCAAGCAGAGCAAACTGCCCTTGCTCAAGACAGCCAAGGAAGAAAGGCGCAGAGGCCTAAGGAGCCCAACCAGAAACAGCAGAAGACAAGCAGAGCCATCGCGGCTACACAGTTCCAGTGCAGAGCGAGTGCTCAGCACCAAGGGCAGAGGCCTGGTGTGGCAGAAGCCTGCTCCACAGGCTGCCCCTGCCCCACAGCTGCTCCACAGGCTGCCCCTGCCCCACAGCACAGGGGGACACGGGCGGCCTTAGCTCACCTTGATGGGTATGCAGGCGTGGTCCTCCTCCAGGTCCTTAAGGCAGATCTCCAAGTGCAGCTCCCCGGCCCCCGCAATGATGTGCTCCCCAGATTCCTCGATGATGCACTGTGGGAAGCACAGGGTCAACCCCCACTGACCACCACCCATGGGCGAGCAAGACCACCGAGGCCGTGAGCAGTTGCCAGATGGAGGCAACAGCCTGCAAAATTGAAGAACCTCTCTCTGCGGCTATGAGACCTTTTTGGCAAGCTAGAAGGCAGCCGTCTGGTAGAGTCACCTCAACAACTCCAACCAGGAAGACATGGGGTGGCGTCAGTCTCTCCTTTTGCGAAGTCACCCACAACCCCTACCCTAGTGGGGGTACCTGCTCCCAGGTGACTGGAAAGGGACTTTGCCCACCTGGACCATGGGGTCAGACTTGGCCAGCCGCTTCAGCCCCTCCACCAGCTTGGGCAAGTCAGCTGGGTTCTTGGCCTCAACAGCCACCCTCACGACAGGACTGACGCTGAACTTCATCACGCGCATGTTGTGGGCGTGCTCAAAAGTGGTGATGGTGCCAGTCTTCACCAGGAACTGGTCCACGCCCACCAGACCCACGATGTTCCCGCAAGGCACGTCCTCGATGGGCTCCACATAGCGGCCCATCATCAGGATTGTTCTGGGGAGAAGCAGAAAATGTCAGGCGCAGCCACCAGATCTGGTTCTGCCAGATCCCAGTCCTCTCCAGAGTGCAAGGCTCTCCTGCCTGGGCCTCAAGCCCTGGCTGCATTTCCTACATAACTTGAAGGAATCACCACCAATTCCAAATCCCCTGTGGGTGCCACACATGCCACATCGAATGTGAACACAGGGAAGCAAGAACAAAGGCACTGAGAATATTGGCCAGGCCTTCGCACAGGACAGGCCTAAGCAGATGACGGAAATGAGGTTTGGTTGTCTCTCCCCTCTCAGTTGCTGGTAGGGCCCAGTGAGCAGTGTCAGCTACTGGTGGTGCCATCTTGGACTTCTCTACCTGCTCTCTGGGGAGGACAAAACTGGCCACCCACCTGATTCCTCAGGACATCTCGTCCTATTTCTGAGTTAGGGTTCAGGCGAACAGAGGAAGTACCTTGCTGGTGGCTTTCTGGAGACCTTGGATCCCCCTCTGTTCGTCTTTGTGGAGTCATAATGACCAAAGGAGGCGATGAATTGACCTCATACAAACTTATCACTCCTTGTGCAGATGCCAGCAAGCCTAAGCCACCAGCTGCAGGCAGGGCAGGGACAAGCCACAGCTCTAGAGCTACACCTGGGGCACTGAGGCCCACCCCCACCACTCACCTCTGGATGGGCTTCAAGTAGAGGTCCTCCTTCTTCCCAGGAGTATAGTTCGGCCCCATGATCCTGACTTTCAGGCCGGTGGACACCAGCCCTGAAAAGACGCGTCCAAAGGCGTAGAACCGACCTTTGTCGGAGGTTGGCACCATTTTGGAAATGTACATCATAAGAGGGCCTTTGGGGTCACAGCTTTTAATGCCTGAGTAGAGAAACCACCACAGAAAGCTATTCTCCTGCAGCTCGGCCCTCCAAAACCCTGGGCCTGAGGCAGGGCAGCCAACAAACAGGAGTCCCACCCCGGCCTGGCTTCGCCTGCTTACCCATGGCAGCCTCGTCATCCGGGGGACCCTCATAGAGCAGCTCGCAGCGGTATTTCTGGGCTGTCACCGGGGAGGGCAGGTGGATGGTGATCATCTGTAGCAGGGCATCCCCAGCTGGCAGCCAGCGGCGCATCACAGCCTGAAGGACAGCAGGGAAGGAGGCTCCCAAGTGGCCTAGTAACCCCCAGGACCATCACATCACCTTTCCTTTCACTGGGGACCCAAGGAAACCAACAATCAAGGACCAAGTTCTCCGAAACATGGCCACTTCCAGGAAAGCATGCTAGCAGGGCAAACTCCTGCTCACATCTCTTGGCCAGCAGGCTGCTGACCACCCACAGAAATGACAAGTTAAGGCTGGGGTAGTGGCTCAGCGGTAGAGCACTCGCCTAGCACGTTCGAAGCCTTGGGTTTGGTCCTCAGCACCAATAAACAAAATAACGCCACCATGTCTAACTAAAAACAAACATTAAAAAAAAGAAAGGACAAGGTGACCAGGCGGGAGGAGAGACGGACCCGTCTCCAGCCAGCTCACCTTCAGCAGTGGCTTGCCCTCTTTGTCCTTATCTTCACTGTCCAACTTGATGTCCAGTTTCTCAATCAGCTTCGCAGTCTCCTCTTTCTTGAAATTCATGATCGCATCAAACACCTACAGCGCCAGGCAAACAAGCAAGCCATTTGGAAAACCTACAAAGCCCATGGCCGCTTGCTGCTAATGATGCAAAGAGCCTGACCCACCACACACCAGCACACCTCTGAGCAGGGCATTTGGGAGCAAAGAGTCCGCTCCAACTTACAGATTTTGACCTATAAAGACTGCAGGCCTACTGGGCCGGGCAGGCCTGCCCGTGCTTTCTCCTTAAGTTGCAAGCCAAGCCTCACCAGACCCCTGCCTGCTGGACCTACGCTACCTCCACCTCTCAGGCAGCTGAAGGCAAGCCTAAGCTACCAGTCGAAACAGATCAGGTACCAGCTACCCTGACTGCTGCTCCTGCCCACTCAATGAAGCAACAGGTCAGCGGACTGGCCTTTTCAGGGGTGATCTCACACCATCTGACAGTGCAGAGGACACACATCTATTCATCAGCCTGGATGGCTCCTGAGTCACTCTCACCTTGAAGATGGGGTCCAGGATGAGCTGGCAAAAAGTCCTGGGTAGCTTCTTCCCATCAGGGCTAGTGGCAGACTTACTGAATTTGCCATTGGCTGGGTCAAAGTACCTGGGGAAACAAAGGGTTCAGCCCCACCAGATTAGGGATTTTGCAATGACCAAGATGGGCAACACAGGGAATGCACTTGGGGAAGATTCCATAACGCACTCAGTCAAAAACAGGGATCCCCCATCTCCACCTGCCCGCCCACCAGAGAGACCCAGACCCCACCACCAGTGCTGTGTGCAGGACTCACCGGTCTCCCCAAAGTTTCTTCATCATGTCCTCCACTTTCTTGGCCCGCTCAGCAGGCCCCAGCTGGCCCTCACCCTTGGCAGCAAACTTGGCCACATACATCTCTGCAAACTGTTTCAGGGTGAAGGCCCAGCCATGGAGGCCAGACCCAAAGCCCACGGTGCCGAGCACTGGGTCAATCTGGGAGAGTGAGGAATAAAGAGGCATGAGCAGGGGGTGGGCTCTGGGTAGAACCCACAGCTAACTCCCTGGGCACCCAGGCTCAGATGCTAGGTTTCTTCAACAGACATCAGGTCAAAGTGAAGAAATTTCAGTCATCACGCATAGGGTGCCCAGCCCATCCTGCCAGGACCCCTATCTCTAGAACAAAAGGGAAACAGCACTGACAACACGGTCACTAGGCAGAGTCCCTGAAAGCTCAGGAGCTGGGTCCAATTAGTTCTAAAACATGTCACCCTGTCACCCCTAGCAAAAAGCATGTCTCCAATCACAATGCCTCTAGCCAAATCCCACAACTCCCTGAAAGCAAGGGGCGCACCATGATATTGCCCATGGGGCCGCTCTCGCCCTCGCCGTAGGTGGAGATGATGACATTGACGTTCTCCACGATGCGCTGGAAGGTCTGGTAGAGTTCCTCGGGCTCCAGCTGCAGCTCAAGCAGGGCCCGATCCATCTTGTTCATCATCAGCACAGGCTTGATGCGCTCGGCAATGGCCTGCCGCAGCACGGTCTCCGTCTGTACACATACACCTGGGGACACGTGGGGATCTGTCACGCATAGGCAGCAATCATTGCAGGTTGGGGGAGCCTTCACATGGGAGCCCACAGCTTACCAGACACACAGTCCACTACTACTAAAGCACCGTCAGTGACACGGAGAGCAGCTGTGACCTCTGAGGAGAAGTCTACGTGACCAGGGGAGTCGATTAGGTTTATAAGGAAGCCAGAGCCATCCTTGCTCTGCTTGATGAAGTTCAAGTCGTTCTCCGAAAGCTCATAGAAGAGAGAGATGGCACTGTGAATCACAGGAGAGGTCAGTGGCATAAAAGCCACACAAGTCTCCTGCTCATGACTAAAGCCCTGGCTGGCTGGAGCAACCAAAAGCCAAAGGTGAAGCAGTGAAAAGCGGGCGCCATCATTAAGAGCACTCCACCTTGTCCCCTCCCCTTTGTATTACTCATTCCTTGAAACAGGCTGCCCAGCCTATCGTCTCTGCTGTGCCTCTACCAGGATGTGTGTCCCTAACGATGGGGACCTCCTGGTACTGGCTCCCCAGAACCTGACTGGTCCCTCCACAATATGAGGCTGGACTAACAAGGAGCAACTGCAGGACCTGGCCAGAGTCAAGCCAAGACTGCTGTCACCATCCTCTGTTCACATCCTGCTCCCTATCCCAAACTAAAGAGATCTAAACACCTCTATTTACAGAGCTCACAAGTCACCAACTTAAGAAACAATAGCCATGTCACTCTGCTTTTTGTTTATGCTGTTGGCATTGGGGGCCAAGTTCCCATCCCACACCAGACACAACTCTAAGAGCACCCCTAGATGCCGATGACATCCTCTCCTCCCAAGTGTGCAACCAAATTGTCTCCAGACAACCCCAACTGTACCTAGGAGAAAACCCAATCAGAGCGGGGGAAAGGCTGGGTAGAGACCCTGATGCTCACTGTGTCTTGCCCGGGGCCTGCAGCTGGGCTCCCACCCCTGCCCAAGCCCAGAGAGCACTAGCAGCGCTCACGTTGATTTGATGGTAATGCAACGTTCCTGCTCATCCTTCCGGGTGTCGGTGAAGCGGGTCTCCCCGGCCCGGGCAGAGGCAATGATGCCAGCCTTGCACACCAGGGAGTCGGTCAAGGTGGACTTTCCATGGTCCACGTGGGCGATGACAGACATGTTGCGAATATTGGCCTTTTTGTCCATGATGGCCCGGATCTGGTCTACCGTGAAGTTCACCTGGGTGAAGGGGGATGGGGTTCAGACTGAACAGGGATTCCAGGAACCGGGTTTGGCAGGGAACACCAGGTCACACTAGGTCGACAGACTGCCACGCCTGTGGCACAGTCCTAGGGAGGGTGCTTCAATGCCCCCACACTGCCAGTGTCTGCATACACCCTTTAAAAACCACTGCCACTCTCTGAAGAGTCTCCTTGTAGCTGTCATTCAGAATTGACAAGCAAGAAGGAAGCTAGAGAAGAGGACTCTGCGATTGAAAACGGGTTTCCCTAGAGGCAGTGGGACTCTGCCACTGGAAGGATGGAGCCTCCCCAGCACTTGCCTTACCACGGGGCCGACTGCCCCAGTAAACGCGTAATTAAAACCCAAGGTCACTCCTGCCTGGAAGAGGAGACAAGCACCCACCCAAGGGTTCTAAGTAGGCCATTTCGGACAAACGCGGAGCCGGGGCGCCGGACACAAGCCAGCACCTCCAGCCCCAAAGCACGTTTTCACAATTCAGGCAACAACAGGAACAAGGACTTAGGCCGAGGTGGCACAGCAGAAGGAGCCGTTTGGGGAGAACCTCTTCAGGCCTTGCTTTTCCCCCCAGCCATTTTCCTACCGCCCCCAGCCCCCAACAAAAAACGATTTCACGGCCCACGAGTTACATAAGGCGCCTCCCTGTCTGCACCCTGCTCCCACCGCCGTGCTCGCCATTACAGCGGCTGCCACATCATCATACGCCCTCGTCCGCTCCTCCCCCCCAGCTCTAGCTGGACCCCGGGTCCCGTGAGGCGGCCGCGGTTCCGGAAGCGAGGAAGGGGCCGAGTGAACAGCGGGGCCCACAGACATGGCGGCGGCCGCTTCCCCAGCTGAGCCCGCCAGCCCCGCCGCCGCCATGTCTATTCCCTGTCCAGGAGGCACCGGGACCTCAGGGTGGGCAGCCTCGAACCCGCAGAGAGCCCACCGCACTCCTGAGGCACCAGCCTCACGAAATTGCTCACCATGGTGGCGGATGGCGGTGGATTCTCCCAAGCAGATCCGAGCGAGGCGAGTCGCGCCGAGGATGGCGGCGACGACGGCGGAAGAGAACGCTGACGTCAACACCCAACCTTTTATAGGTCGACGCCGGTTGGGCGAGTCATATGACCTCGCTGTGGGGGCGGAGCTCAGAGACGCAGCGCGCAAGCGCGGAAGGACGCACTTTGTCGTTAACCCATTAGGCGCCGGCGCCTCTGCTCTGTGGCAGGTGCTCAGTGGCCGGGGAAAGTGGCGGGGGAGGGGGCGTGGCGGGGGGCGGTGGTCCGGCTCCAGCGTTCCGTGGTCAGGTGCCCAAAGCGAAGAGCGAGATTAGTTATCATACTGTTGCAACTCGTGTCAGTTTGCAAAATTCCAAGCATTTCTATTAATGGCACCTTACAAGGTGAATAGGGTGTGTGCATTGTACCAATATGAACTTGTTCATCTGTGTTGTTACATAAGATGATTCCACTGGGAGAAGCTGGGGGAACCTTATCACACAAATGCGTATCGAGCATCTACTATTTACGGGGCCTTGTGAAAGAATTTTGTTCTCTGATACAGCAGAGAACAAAACGCCTTTCGGCTTCACCATACTACATGTGAAACTTGTAGTTCCTTGGATTTTTCCGTGTCTCCGCCTCCTTGCGGCTTAAAGAGTGTGTGTGGGGCGGGGGGCGGGTAATCAGTGCTACCCGAGTTTTGGGGGAGAGAAAATGAATTAAATACACGTCCAGCGCTCCATACAGGTTAGCTATTTTAATTAGCTGTCATTGCTACTAATAAAAATGGTTACTTATTTCAGAGAATGGTTTGCTGCGTCTCAAGCTTTCCATGAGCAATCTCATTTTCTATTTCATTTCCTGTCCAGGGGGAGGCGCAGGAAGATTATTCAGCATTAGTGTCCTAATCTGACCCTAGGAAATGGTTGTATTTCGGGTCTTTGGCTCCAGGGAATGAAATGAAAATCGATTGTGTATCTTTGTTCTTTATAAGGTACTTGGTTCGATGCACATAGTAGGCTCTCGTTTTTTCTTGCAACAATGAATGATGTTCTCATTCCTACAAATAACCCCCCCCCTTGGGTAAATTCGTTACTGAACACACTTGATAAAAGGAGAGGGACTGCGGTGTTTTGCCAGGCCAGGAGATCAGGAGGTGTTTCCCTACTGGACTCTAAAATGGATCTGCGCACCCCTCCCCCGCCTTTGCTCTGTCCTCTTTGTAAGGCGTTGTCACAGCCCAGCATTCGTGTGGTCAGTGATTCCTCTTGCTATTACCATTAAATCCAGGGGAATATTGAGGCAGATAGAGATGTTCAAGAAGTATCTATCCTCAAAACTGCAGGAGTGGGGGGGGGGGCAGGAGCATATGTCAGCTCCCGGGGTGGCCACAAAGACCTACACCTGAGTACGTGACAAGATCTGTTAATTTTACAAGGCAAGCGCATGTGCCACTTGTGTTTTCTGCAAACGGATATTCGGTTTCGCGTTTAGTATAACTTTTTTTTTAATCTTTAAATGCACTAAGCTCCTACTGTGTGCTCGGTTGTGAATTAGGCACTTCGCAGTACTTCCTTACAAGAGGAGCTCATTTCAGAGAGGTAATGCGAAAGTTTTCGTTAGAAGAGGGATTTTAATTTTACTCTCCAGTGAATGGACTGCTTGTTGGAAAAAAAAAAAATGGGGGTGAGGAGAAACCAAGGATTTAACCCAGAGGCGTTCTACCACTCAACTACACTCCCAGCCCTTTTAATTTTGAAACAGGTTTCTCTAAATTGCCCAGGCTGTCTTGAACTTGCCATGCCCCTGCCTTAGCCTCATGACAGTCGAGTGCACCACCATGCCGTTGCTTATTGAGAAACCCTAATGGAAGCTGAAGACTCGGGAGAGCTTAAGGGGAAAGGGGAAATTTTAAGTTCCATCGTTAACTTTTTCCTGAGAAGGTGTTCAACCCCACTGCTGGAAGGAGAGGGCCAGATGTTGCCAGGAAAGGCTCTCTCCCAAACTTCATTCCCATACAAGGAATTAGCAGAAGCCAGGAGCAAAACGTGTCGCTCCAAGGTTCAGGGTCCTGCAGTGATAAATTCAAGTTGGGATAAAGGGCGGGGACTCACCTCTGCAGGGAGGTGCCACTGCGCATGCGCTCACTGCGGTGCCCTCCAGGCTCGAAAGCCTCGGCAGCGGCCCCTGCCGACCAGCGGTCGCCACTGCACGCCGCCCGAATTTGCCTGTGCACATCCCTTTTAAATGAGTTAACTCACTTAGTCCTCTCCCTCCTGGGCGTATCCCGTAGGCTAGTTTTACGCGTGAGGCAGCTGAGGTTCAAAGAAGTTAAGTCATTTGCTCAAGGTGCCCAGCTAAAAAGAGGGGACTCACCTTCCACTTAAAAAAGGCAGTTTTCTCTAGTTCCAGTACCATTCGCTAGATGTTTTTCATTTGCTTACTCAAAGCCAAGTTTAAATTATGGTTGTGTTCTCACTGCCTGTGTGGCCACGGGCAAGTTACTTAACCTCTCTGAGCCTTACATGCTGCCATTAAAACTGTGAATAACAACAGAACCTATTTCTGAGCTCCTCTGAAACTTAAGACTGGGCTGGGGGCTGGGCTCCGTGGCTCACGCCTAAAATATCAGCAGTTCCGCAGGCTGAGGCAGGAGGATGACGAATTGAAAGCCAGCCTCCGCAACATAGGGAGGCACTAAGGAACTCAGTGAGATCCTGTCTGTCAATAAAATACAAAATAGGGCTGGGGAGGTGCTCAGTGGTTGAGTGCCTCTGATTTCAATCCCTGGTACTCTTCCCCCACCAAAAAAAAAAAAAAAGATTTGGCCTGGGGGTGGGGCTCAGAGTGGAGCCCTGGCCTGGCATGCCCCAGGTCCTGTGGCCCACCTGCAATCAAACCAATCAAAGCCCCTTGCACTGCTCAGGTATACAGTGATCACTAAGGTTTGCTCGCTGCGGAACCTAATCAGGTCCCCTTAACATTGGCATGCTGAAAGCCTCACCTTCGGAAGCTCAGGGGGTTTTCTCTTTTGGGCGCCCAGGAGCGAACCCAAGCCTCTAAGCAGCGCCCTGCCACTGAGCCAAGGAGATCTCCCACCAAAAGGCAGGCTTTTTTTGTAGTTGAGATTGGACGCAATGCCTCTATTTATTTTTATGCCGTGCTGAGCATCAAACCCAGTGCCTCACGCGTGTGAGGTCAGTGCTCTACCTCTGAGCCATGAGCCCTGCCCCAAAAGGCAGAATTTTTGCACAGGTAATTCAGTTACAGTGGAGGCTGGGAAGGGGCTCCCTGCAGCATTTGCCTGAAAATGTGAGACTCTGGGTGCACTTGATGCTTCCACTGTATCCCTTGGTGCTTTGAAACTTAGACGTGTTTTTTTCTTTTTCCCAGTCCTCTTTCCCCTAAACTTCTCCTCCCTGGTCCTCTTTCCCCTCACCTTCTCCTCCCTGGTCCTCTTTCCCCTCACCTTCTCCTCCCTGGTCCTCTTTCCCCTCACCTTCTCCTCCCTGGTCCTCTTTCCCCTCACCTTCTCCTCCCTGGTCCTCTTTCCCCTCCGCTTCTCCTCCCTGGTCCTCTTTCCCCTCCACTTCTCCTCCCTGGTCCTCTTTCCCCTCCGCTTCTCCTCCCTGGTCCTCTTTCCCTCACCTTCTCCTCCCTGATCCTCTTTCCCCTCACCTTCTCCTCCCTGATCCTCTTTCCCCTCCGCTTCTCCTCCCTGGTCCTCTTTCCCCTCACCTTCTCCTCCCTGATCTCCTCCTTCCTGAGCTCTCCTCCCTCATCTCATTTTCTCTGATCCCTCTGTAAAAGCCCCCTGTTCCTGGGCGTGGGCAGAATCACAGCCTTTGGGACAGGAGTCTCTAGTGTTTCTCCTTTGCTACCAAAGGAGAAAACCAAGTCCTCTTCATGGGATTGGCCTCAGGGACTGACGAGGAGGACGGAGTAAGAAACCAACCCTGCGGCCTTGACCTTGTACCTCCAGCCCCAGAACCTTGAGAGCAGACAATTGCTGTGGCTGCCCGTGTGGACAGCGCTGCCCGCTCCCGCAGGCTGCTCGGGAGCTCCTGTCCTGGGACTGGATTATACATTTTGCCATCAGGAGTCATGCAAGTATTTGTTAGGACCTACTGTGTGATGGCCAGGGCTGGGACTTGGGGACAGCCAGGGATGAACTTACTATGGACACACAATTTAAGGGAGCAGGGGCAGGGGCAGGGGCTCAGTGGTGGAGCGCCTGCCTGGCAGGCGTGAGGCACTGGGTTCTATCCCCAGCACCACATAAAAAAATAAAGGTGTTTAAACATTTTTAAGGAAACACCAAAAGCTCCCTCATCATGGTAGTGGGCTTGGGGCATGCCCTCACACTCTGGAGTGGAACCCAGAGCCTGGGGCGTGCTGAACATGTGCTCTACCACGGACTGAGCCGCAATCCCAGCCCCTACGTTTCACCCTTTTTTTAAAAAAATAATATCTTTTAGTTGTTGATGGACACACAATATCTTTATTAACTTATTTTTATGTGGTGCTGAGGATTGAACCACTGCCTCACACATGCTAGACAAGCGCTCTTCCACTGAGCTATAGCCCAGCCCTACGTTTTCAGTTTAAAAAAAATTATTAAAATGTTATTCTTAGAGCCAGACATGGCGGCACACACGTGCAATTCCAGCAGCTCGGCAGGCTGAGGCAGCAAGCTAGTGAGGGCCTAGGCAACCTAGCAAGACCCTGTCTCAAAAAATAAAAAGGGCTGGGGATGTGGCCCAGTGTTGAGCATGCTGGGTTCAATTCCCAGTACCCCAAACATGCATATTATGTACGTGTTATTTTCAAGAGGTTGGGGGTGTGGCTCAGCAGTTCAGCATGTGCTAGAATACACAGTTCGCATGACGGAGGCCCCAGGTTCTGTCCCCAGCACCAAAAACAAACAAAATAAAATGGAAAAAAAATTCCATGATATGCCTGTAATCCCAGCGATTTGGGGGGCTGAGGCAGAAGGATTAAAAGTTCAAGACCATGGGGCTGGGGATGTAGCTCAGCGGTAGTGCACTCGCCTGGCATGCGTGCGGCCCGGGTTCGATCCTCAGCACCACATACAAACAAAGATGTTGTGTCCGCCGGAACTAAAAATATTAAAATTCTCTCTCTCTCTTAAAAAAAAAAAAAAGTTCAAGACCAAGCTGGGTGCAATGGTGCATGGGTGTAATCCCAGCAGATCTGGAGGCTGAGGCAGAAGGATGGTGAGCCTCAACTCAGTGAGACCAGGTCTCTAAATACAAAGTAGGGCTGGGGAGGTGGCTCTGTGGTCAAGTGCCCCTCAGCTCAATCCCTGGTATCAAAAAAAAAAAAAAAAAAAGCTGGAGGTCAGTTTGAGACCTTGTTTTAAACTAGAAAGGGTCTGAGGTAAGGCTCTGGGTAGAGTTCCTGCCTAGTATAAGCAAGGCCCTGGGGTCTGCCCCCAGCAAAAGGAGGAGAGAGACAGAGAGAGGGAGAGGGAGGGAGAGGGGGAGGGAGAGGGAGGGGGAGGAGGGGGAGGGAGAGGGAGGGGGAGGAGGAGGGAGAGGGAGGAGGGGGAGGGAGGGGGAGGAGGAGGGAGAGGGAGGAGGGGGAGGGAGGGGAGGAGGAGGGAGAGGGAGGAGGGGGAGGGAGAGGGAGGGGGAGGGGGAGGAGGAGGGAGAGGGAGGAGGGGGAGGGAGGGGGCGGGGGAGGGAGATAGAAGAAAGCTCAAGCCTGGGGAGTGGCATGTCCTCTCTTGGATGACTAAACAAAAGGGTCCCTAGGTCTGCAGGCAGCTGGTAAGCACCGGGCTCTGGCCTGCCTTGGTGGCCCAGGGTTCATCCGGCCACTGCACAGGCCGAGTCAGGCAGGAGGATGTGAAGTCCATGGCCAGGGCTGGGGTTGTGGCTGGCGGCACAGCGCTCAGCAGGTTCCCTCCTCAGCACCAAGTGAAAATAAATAAATAAGAGAATATCAAGGCCTCACGTCAGTCCAGTGGCCGGTGAGCAAGATCCAGTCCGGGGAGAACGGCACCGAGATGCCAAGCAGAGGCTGTGGGCTCCAGCTGGGCTGCCACCCAGCGCTCTGCGGGGGCTCCAGGGAGGACCAGCCTGCCTGCTGCCATCAAAGGGGTCTGGCCGGGTGACCCGCAGCCTAGTTTACAGCCCCCCCCCCCCCCCCCCCCCGTCTCAGCTGCTCAGGCTGGCCTTCTGCTCCTGGCTCTGCCTGTGACCTTAGGGACCTCGGTCAGCACCTGCAGCAAGGTCTTTTGCATTTCTTTGTGTGGAAGCCGCCCTGGGGGACCTGCTGGCTGAGGGACTTCCTGCC
Source organism: Ictidomys tridecemlineatus (assembly GCF_052094955.1). Classification (NCBI taxonomy): domain Eukaryota; kingdom Metazoa; phylum Chordata; class Mammalia; order Rodentia; family Sciuridae; genus Ictidomys; species Ictidomys tridecemlineatus. The sequence goes on from NC_135478.1 coordinate 2,388,551, forward strand.
AGGCAGGCTCCTCCCCACCGGCAAGCCCCACCCAGGCCTCCTCCACCAGAAGTTCACTTCTCCCAATTCCTCGCCTTCCGACCCAGCAAACATCCCTGGGGCCCTAGCCTTGAAGGGAGCAAACCCAAATCCCCGCCCTCGGGAGCCCCTGGGATGGAATATCTACACCAATCAAATCTCTGCAGTTTTGCTGGGAGGGAGGGGAGGCCTAGGCAAGGTCTGGGGCAGAGCATTTGCCTGGCTTGGGCAAAGCCCTGGGCTCCATCCCCAGGACTGCAACAGAAAAAGGAAAAACCTAGGAGGTGGGGCGTGATCCTGAGGCTGAGGCAGGAGGATCGCAAGTTCAAAGCCAGCCTCAGCAAGAGTGAGGCTCTAAGCAACTCAGAGAGACCCTGTCTCTGAGTAAAATATAAAATAGGGCTGGGGGTGTGGCTCAGGGGTCCAGTGCCCCTGAGTTCAATCCTCAGTACCAAAAATAAATAGATACATAGATAGGTAGGTAAAATTTTTAAAATATAGAAAATCAAGGAGAAGGAATTACGGGAGGGCTGGGATCCAGACTGAGGAAATCCAGGAGGGCTTCCTGGAAGTGACTGCTGCTGTTTAAAAGATAGGTTAACTGGGCTAGGCTGGGGCTCAGGGGCAGAGCGCTGGCCCAGCATGTGTGAGGTCCAATCCTTAGCACCACATACAAATAAACAAATGAAATAAAGACATACTGTCCATCTACACTACAAGAAAATTATTTTAAAAACAAAATAGAAGATGAGTTAACTGAGCTGCTGTGGAGAGGGCAATCCAGGGACAGGGAAGGAGAGCACAGGCCCCAGAGGAGGCATGATGGGAAGCCCCCCAAAGCCCTGCAAAACTGCTGCCTCCCACACAGGGCGTGGACACAGAAGGACAGTGCTGGGCGGCACAGCGGATGCCCCAGAGCAGCAGTGGCCATCTTCCTCTTCCTCATTTGTGGGGAGCGGTGCTGGGGACGAGCCCAGGACCTCCCACAAGCTAGTGGAGCAGCCTGCCACGGAGCTGCACCCCCAGCCTATTTCTTACGTGGAGACAGGGTCTGGCTTAGTTACTGCGCTGGCCTTGAACTCTGGATACTCCTGCCTTTTGCCTCCTGAGTCTCTGGGATGACAGGTGCCGCAGTCTGGCTGGGCACAAAATAACCCAGCCGCCATGAGGCACTTGTAGTTTCAAACAGGAACTCCTTTATTGCCCGAACTCCACCGGCACTCCACGCCCACTCCCCCGACTCTCCGCTCTCCACGGGGCTCACGAGAGCTCAACAGGGAGCTCCGGGAGAACTCAAAAGTAGCGGGCGCCCTATTGCCGGACAGCAGGGGTCTATATACAACTGAAGACACAGCCTGTTTCAATCCAGCATCATCCAGTCACAGAAACTATACGCACCTTAACTTAATCATCATCATCTTAATGGCTCCCTGGTGTCACCTCTCAACCACTCCTTCTGGCAAAATGCCAGGTGCCACCCCCACTCGGCTGTGGCTCTCAGCATCTCCCCCCTTCTGTTTAATTAAACAGCAAGCATGTGGCTTAGGGACCGTGCCTGCCTTGGGTTTTCCAATACTACATATGGTTCTTACCTGTCATCGGATGAGCTGACCTCAGGGCGTCAGCCTCCTGTCTTAGGTTGGTACCATTTTATTTTATTTTATTTTATTTTATTTATTTATTTATTTATTTTTAAATATTTATTATTTTTTAGTTCTCGGCGGACACAACATCTTTGTTGGTATGTGGTGCTGAGGATCGAACCCGGGCCGCACGCATGCCAGGCGAGCACGCTACCGCTTGAGCCACATCCCCAGCCCCGGTACCATTGCATTTTAATAGTTTGCAATTGGATCTTACCCGTCACTGACTACCGGTCCAGAATACAGCCACACCTGTGGATAGGCCTTTGCACCAGTGGGGGGGTGAGGTTCTTTGCCTCACCTCTGTTGGCCCCCAAATTTTAGCTGAACAACGATCATCACAAGCAGAAGGGAGGAGGATACAAAATGCCATGACACCAAGCCAATTGACGGCTCCTTTTGGAAAAATTGTACCACCAATGACACCATGAGCAAAGACACCCCAAATCGCTGCACCAACAGATAGTTCACAATGCATACAAGTGATACATAGTCCAGGCAAGTTCTGCAAGCAGTTCAAAGCAGAGGAATCCATCAATATGTCCATTTCCTCCCAAAGCAAATCGGCTTCTTGATTGAACATCACTTATTGAGTTACATTATTCATTGATGCATCAGTTTATACAGTTTGTTGTGATAGCTATCGCAGAAGCTGTAGTTTGGTTTTATCTTTGTCTTCACCGGCACTGGGATGAAGATAGGAATTCTGGCAATGATGGCTAAAAAAAAAAAAAAAATGTAACATTCCAGCAGGCACTAAAAAAAAGCAATTTTCTAAACAATTTAGTATCCTGAATAGTATTAGATATAATGAAAAGGAAAGGTGAAAGTAAACAAACAGATCTGTTAACCTCCTTATTTGTACACATATTAAAACAATCCTCAACAGCTGTTTACCCAATTTAAATTAAACCATTTAAATCACGTGAATAATAAAAAAAATTTGGATCCACTTTTTCATGAGCGCTCCTCATATATATGGACATACGCACATACAGACATACAACACAAAACACAAGTGTGCACACAAACATACAACACATAAGACAATAGTAAAGGCCTTGTAGCTTTACACAGGTGAAATCTCCATTGCAATGTTTAAAAACTCCACAGTTAAAAAATAGAACTGATCAGAAAAACATTAACCTAGGTGTGTATGAGCTCAAAAAATAAAATAGAACTTTATGATGTGGGAAAGGGCAATAATAAAATAGATACTGAAAAAGGCATCCTGGTTACCACCTGGGTTTGACTCTTCTTTGGATATCCCATCCTTCTTCCTGTAACTTGCATAATGGATCTGAAGGTATTCCCACAAGCAAGCCCCAAGGTTTTTTACATTTGAAAAAGGCCTTAATGGTGTTCATTATTCATTAGCCTCCAGGTGTGGGAGAACCACTGTCACAGATGTAAGGATAGCCAAACTGGAGCTCTGGATATCAGCTGTTATGGATTGAGTCAAATCATCTTCTTTTTGGTCTGTAGAAATCGCTTTGGTTAGTCTCAGGAATCCAAATCGGCTGCTGTTCTTCCTGTGGAAACACACAAACAGACCCCCAATTCCAGATAATCACTGGGTCAGAACCTTTCCATTGCCCTGTTAGAATATCCTTCAAAAGTACCTTGGGCTTATGTACATTTTTTGGACACATGTGCCTTTCCGCAGCACTGAGCCCTGATGAATTCAAATTTTAAAAGTTTAGAGTAAAAAGGGTTATTTTAAGTTTATCTTTGGGGGATATATATCCCTTCCCATTTCCCTCTTTTTGCTTTTTTTTTTTAAGAGAGAGTGAGAGAGGACAGAGAGAGAGAGAGAGAATTTTTAATATTTATTTTTTAGTTTTCAGCAGACACAACATCTTTGTTGGTATGTGGTGCTGAGGATCGAACCCGGGCCGCATGCATGCCAGGCGAGCGCGCTACCACTTGAGCCACATCCCCAGTCCCCTCTTTTTGCTTTAATAAGTACATTTTGATAGTTTGATGAGCTCTTTCAACTATGCCTTGTCCCTGTGGATTGTATGGGATTCCTGTTATGTGAGTAATGCCAAATGATGAGCAAAATTGTTTAAAAGAGGTAGAAGGATAACCAGGGCCATTATCTGTTTTTTTTTTAAAAGGTATTTGTGTCTCTCTTTTTTAATATTTATTTTTCAGTTTTTGGTGGATACAACATCTTTGTATGTGGTGCTGAGGATCAAACCCGGGCCGCATGTATGCCAGGCAAGCAAGCTACCACTTGAGCCACATCCCCAGCCCCATTATCTGTTTTTAACTGTTTTGGAACGCGCACAGTGGCAAAATTTTGTAAGCAACGCACTATAACATCTTTAGTTTTTTCTCTGGCATGAAGGGAGCCCATCAAAAATCCAGAAGAAGTATCAACCGTAACATGCAAATATTTTAATTTTCCAAATTCTGGCAAGTGTGTGACGTCCATCTGCCAAATATGGTTAGGTATCAGTCCTCTAGGATTGACTCCAAGATTAACTTGTGGTAAAAACGTCACACAATTTTGACATTGTTTTATTATTTGTCTGGCTTGTTCCTTAGTTATTTTAAAACGCTTTTGTAAAGTATTAGCATTGACATGGAACTTTTTATGAAAATTTATAGATTCTTCTATTGTGGAGAAAATATGTATGTCATGTGTAGTTTTATCTGCTAAATCATTGCCCAAACTAAGGGCTCCAGGCAATCCTGTATGTGCCCTGATATGTCCTATAAAGAATGGATCTTTTCTGACCCAGATTAGACTTTGTATAGTGGAAAACAAAGAGAAAACAGTAGAGGAAGGGGAAATCCTACCAGCATCTTCAAGGGATACTATAGCATTAACTATATACTGACTATCGGAAAATAAATTAAATACAGAATCTTTAAACATCATAAAAGCTTGTAATACTGCATTAAGCTCTACCTTTTGAGCTGATTGTTTGGGTACTAAAAATGTAAAAGTTTGATCAGGTGTAACTATTGCTGCTGTACCATTATTAGACCCATCAGTGAATATATTTGGAGCATTCATAATAGGTGTTTTTCTTGTCATTTTTGGAAAAAATTACAGGTTGCAATGACCAAAAAGACAATAAAGGATTAGATGGTAAGTGGTTATCAAGTGAAACATTAGATTTGCACATGATTATTGCCCAAGTATTTAACTCATTAGCTAACTCATCAATTTGATCCATAGTATATGGAGTAATAATTTTATTGGGAGAAATTCCAAACACTCCCTTGCTGCTTTTATTCCTTTGAGTATTAATTGTCCTACAGCCTCAGGATACCTAGTAAGAATAGTGTTAGGAGAATAAGATAAGTGTATCTACAATAATGGACCTTCTTGCCAAAATACTCCTGTAGGAATATTTGTTGTTGGTAGTACAATAAATAATAAAGGCAAACTTATATCGATTCTATCCAAATGCATATTTTCCATATATGTTTCAATGAGTTTTAATGCCTTTCTTGCTTCAGGCGTTAATGAGGGCAAAAGGCCAGGCGCCCATCCCAACTCGGCTGTGGCTCTCAACAGACAGGTGTGCGCCACCAGATGACTTGGCAAGATTCTTGTATAAACCGGACTCTACAAGGAAGGAATGGAATCCTGAGGCTGGCGAATCAGACACAGGACCCATAGGAGTGTGGGTCACGCTTTGGCCAAAAAAGTCTTCCCCCAGGGTGTCAGGGGATGAGCACATGTAGGGCAAATGGCAGTAGACGTTTATACATCTAAAGATATCTGAGCAGAGACCCAGGGAGGTGACACAGGGAGGCACGTGGTTGTCTGTGGGAACAGCACTCCAGGCAGAGGATGCAGCCCATGCAAAGGCCCTGGGGCAGAACAAAGTAGGGAGCAGGGAGCCTGTATAGTGTAGTTGGAGCAGAAGGAAGCAGGGGAAAGAGGGAGGAGAGGGGGCAGTTCTCCCAAGGCCAGTGAGCTGCAGAGGGGACACTGAGGGAGGTGGAACCACTGAGGGCTGTGGGCAGAGGAGGAAGGGACCAGATTCTGGTGCTCACAGGTGCCCTCTGGTGGCTGCTGCAAGAGGAGAAGGGGGGTGTAGGCAGTAACCAGGCGGCCCATCCCCCAGGTCAGGAGCCCGTCAGAGCAACAGGAACCGGAGTGTGGGCGCCACCCACCTGGTCTCTGCATGGCCTCGGGGACCCAGAGGACTCTGGGGGCCAGGGGAACAGAAGCCAACACTTGTCCCTTGCTAGCGTTGGAACGCGCATGGCACCTGGGGCTCACTCCTCAGCACGCCCAGGTGAAATCCCAGACCCTGACACGTCACCGTCCCCATTTTCCAGATGAGCAGACTCAGATAAAGAGAGGCCAAGTGCGCGGGGGAGGCGCCGCAGCTGCCAGGGCAAAGTCCCCGACTGTGAGGCTGGGGACACTTAGGACCCCAGGACTGGAAGGCTGACTGTCCCACTGGGCTGGAGGTGCCCGCAGGGCTCCCACCCTCTGGGGACTTTGGGCTGTCCTCAGGTCCCAGAGCCCCCAGGTCCCTTGTCCCGTGGTCCCTGCCAGTGACCCCGGCTTCCATGGCCACGTCCCTCTCTGGTCCTCTGCTTCCCTTTTCCATCTTTTTGTTTTGTTATTTTTGGGGGGGGCCGTGCATGCGAGGCAGGTGCTCTACCAGCGAGCTACGGCCGCAGCCCCCCCCTTTTTTTTTCTTAAATAGGTGTTTTTTTTTTTTTTAAAGAGAGAGTGAGGGGGGGGGAGAGAGAGAGAGAGAGAGAGAGGGGGGGGGGGAGAGAGAGAATTTTTAATATTTATTTTTAGTTCTCGGCGGACACAACATCTTTGTTGGTATGTGGTGCTCAGGATCGAACCCGGGCCGCACGCATGCCAGGCGAGCGCGCTACCGCCTGAGCCACATCCCCAGCCCTTAAATAGGTGTTTTTTTAGTTGTAGGTGGACACGACCCCTTTATTTATTACCTTCACGTGGTGCGGAGGATGGAACCCAGGCCGCACGCGGGCTGGGCCAGCGCTCTGCCTCTGAGCCCCGCCCGCCCCAGGCCCTCTTCCATCTTTTGAGGACCTTCCTCAGGGCACTGGGCCCTGTGGATGATGTAGTAGGTCTCTCATGTCTAGGTCCTGAGTATAAGCCCTTTGGCTTTTATGGTAAGGAGGGTCCCCACAGGCTCAGTGGGTCAGGATGTGGCCTCACCAGGGCCATCGTTCTGCCTACCATGAGAGTGCTGTGGCACACACCTGTAATCCCAGGGTCTCTGGAGGCTGAGGCAGGAGGACTGCAAGTTTGAGGCCAGCCTTAGAAACTTAGCAAGGCCCTGGGCAATTTAGTTAAACTCTGTCTCAAAATTAAAAATATAAGCCCATTATATTTTTATTAAATATAAAATTATTATTATTAAAATTAAAAATAAAAGGGCCCCTGGATTCAATCCCCAGTCCCAGAGAAGGGGTGGGGGGGTAGAGACAGAGAGAGAGACACAGACACACAGACACACAGGGTACAGCCTGAGCAAAGGTCCCAAGTCAGCAGGGTTGGACTCCACTGGAGAAGTTAAGTAGACCACCATGATGCTGGGGACGCAGCTCAGAGGGAGCGTGCTTGCCTCACGCGTGTGGGCCCCATCCCCAGCACTGCAAAAGTTAAAACAGAAACAGAAAAAACAGGCAGCCCAGGATGGACAGAACCAAAGGGAGCGGCCAGGACTGTGAGGCCCCGCCGCAGGGGAGCTGGGGGTGAAGGGGTCTCAGTTAGGAACGTCTTGGGTTCCAGAGAACATTGAAGCCCAGGGCGACGGCAGCCTGGGATCCAGTGACCGAGGAGGCGGAGGCTTGGGCAACTTAGCGAGACCCTGTCTAAAAAACACACAAAAAGGGCTGAGGATGTGGCTCAGTGGTGGAGCACTTGTCAACTTGTGTGAGGCCCCGGGTTCCATGTCAAGTACTGAAAAAAGGAAAAATGTTGTTTTTTCTTTTAAACAGTGTGTCATTTTCTAGGGTGGCTCTATAGTGTCCTGTAAAATGGCTGATTCCTACTCCCTCCCCGTCCTTACTGGTTGGGGTCCTGGGGATGGAACCCGGGGCCTCTTGCATGCTGACCTCTTGCTCTAAAGAAAACTCCTTTATCATCCCGGCCGCTGCAGTCTACCGAAATGCTGTGTGGAGGGCAAATGCTAGCAAGGGCTCAGCCCTTCCCTTGGAAAGCCTGCTTCAAGAGGTCACCGTGGGTGGTCACCTGCCGGGAGTCCACAGGCCTGGGTTTTTACCCTTTTCTCCTCCTGCTTTTATAATCCTCACTACAGATGTGAGGGGTGTCATCCAGGCGATGTGTCTGAGCAGTTGCAGTCATTTAATTATTCTTTGGACACTATTTTTCCACTTGAGATCATGATTCCATTGAGTCTAAATGTTCTACCCTGTAGACACATCATCACCATAATTTCACCTGTAAGAAAAATAGAGTTGGTTTTCCGTATCTGTGGGTTCCAACCACCACAAATCACTGGGATTGTGCAGTTCAGTGGGAGACCAACCCCTGAGCAAGAATTTGGGTTCAACTCCCAGGGCTACAAATAAGTAAGTAAATAAGTAATCTGAATCTGTGATAAACACATACAGACTTGTTTCTTGTCGTTATTCCCTACACAAGACAGCAGAAGAACTACTCACCCAGCATTGCATGCACCTTGTATTAGGGCGGGGAGGTGGCACAGACCTATAATGACGGTGGCTCCAGAGGAGGCTCTAAAGTCAAAGCCAGCCTCAGCAACCCAGCAGGCCCTGAGCACCCTGGAGGGACCAAGTTTCTAAATAAAAAAGTAAAACAGGGCTGAGGATGTGGGTCAGTGGTGAAGCACCTCTAGGTTCAATCCCAAAACCTACAAACAGAACATGTGTCAGGCACTGTCAGCCACCTCAAGACAATTCAAAGTGGCCAGGAGTGCTGGAGGTGAAACTCGGTGGTAAAGAACTCACCTCGCATTCAGGAAGCCCTGGGCTGCCTCCTCAGAACCACAAAATAAGCAAATAAACAAATAAGATACCATATGTGATAAAATTCCTTAGAACTTTCCCGCTTGAGCCAGATGTGCTGGCACAGGCCTGCCATCCCAGCCCCTCGGAGGCGGAGGCAGGAGGATGGCAAGTTTGAGGCCAGCCTCAGCAACTCAGATGAGACCCTATTTAAGAAAACAGTCATAAAAATAGGGTGGGGATGTAGCTCAGTGGTAAAGTGCCCTTGAGCTCAATACCAGAAACCAAAATATAAAGAAAGCACTGTCCCCTTGAGATGACACAGGAGCACCTTGAGCCCAGTCTGCTCCTGGGCCGACCACAGGACACTGACATCTACTTCCGGAGGCCGTGACTGGGACAAGTTGTGCACTTCTGGCGAACCTTAGAAGTGTTTCGCCCCCAGACAGTCAACTCCAGAACCCGCCGGCGTCGGGCAAGGCGTCGGGACCGCGGGGCCCCTGGTGGGGGTCCGGGGATGGAACCCACTTGACCCTGAGCCACAGCCCAGCCCTTTTCATTTTGAGGCGGGTCCGGTTCAGCTGCTCAGGAGGCCTGGAGTTTAGGGTCGTCCCGCCGCCCCACCCTCCCCAGGACCGGGGTGACAGCAAGCGCCAACTTCCTGCTTCTGACTCGACAGAGTGGGCGCTGCGCTTCTGGGGGCTCTGGGGAGCGCGGAGAGTGCGGGGCGGGAAGGTCCCGGTCGGTGCGACTCCCCGGTTGAAGGCGGGTGTGGGCGCAGGGTTAGAGGCGGAGGGACGGTCGCCGCACAGGAGGGGCCAGCCGGGGGCCAGCCGGGGTGCGGAACCGCACCCCACGTGCACTCAGGACCCGGATGTGGGCCGCGTGCGACCCGCGGGGCTCGCACCGCGCTGCGCGGCTCCCCGCTGCACGCACCGGCGACCCTGCGGTTGAGCAACCGTCCCCTCCTCCAACGGCGCCGCCCGCAGACCTGGCGTGCACCTGGCGGCCGGCGCGCGCAGGGAATCCCGATACCTGGCGGTCTGGTCGTCGCCACCACCGCCCACTCGCTCCTTCCCTTCTTTGACGTGACCCCGCCCCCACCTGCGCGGGGCTCGTGCTCCTTTAAGAAGCCAGACACCGCCGGGAGTGGGCGTGGTCGCCGCGAGCGAAACGGGGGAAGGGGGGGAGGTTCGACGTCGGGCGGGTCTGATTGGCTCCAGGCTCGGGCGGCGGCCGCGCGCGCGTGCGCACTACACTGCGGCGCGCGCCCTGGGGAGGAGCGCGCGCCGGTGCTAATTGGCCGGGGAGGCGGCCCCGCCCGCGAGTGGCGGGCGGTCACGTGACGCGACGGCTGGGGGCTCCCGGCGCGGGGGACGCTGGTGGCCAAGATGGCGGCAGAGCTGGTGGAGGCCAAAGTGAGTGAGTGGCGGCGGCGCTGGCCGGGCTGTGCGGGCGGCGGGGCGGGGGCTGGGCGGCGGGCCGAGGTCTGCGCCTTCCGCTCGGGGCCGCGCGGCGCGGCCCGCCCAAGGCTGCCCTTCCGGGCCCCGTCGGCCCCGGGCGCAGAGTGCGGGCGGGGGGCGGGGAGGCCGGGGGCGGGGCCCCCTGCCCCGGCCGCGGTGTTCCCGCCGGTCGGTCCGCCGCTGGAGGCAGGGTCGGGTCGGCCGACCCCAGCGGCGAGGGTCCCGGCGTTCCTGCGCACCGGGAAGGCCGCGCCTCCCCGCTGCAGGCTCAGTCCCCGCGGACAGCGGGGCGGGTGGGCACCCCGCGCCCCAGCAGGGCTCCGGGCTCTCGGCCGTGGGTAGTTTCTGTCTGCTCGCACCGAGAGCTTGTAAACGGGTCTCATCTCCCCGGCGTGCAGCCCAGCCTGGGGTCGGTGACTCCCTGCTCAGAGTGTCCCCGGACCTCCGAAGTGGTGTTCTGTCACCCCTGTCAGCACCTGGGTGGCTGAGCCAGGGTCCGAAACTAGCCCACACCGCATACGTCCTCGCGGCGTCTGCGCCGCGAGTTCGGTTTGGAACCTCAGCCTCAGAGTGAACCCCAGAGCCCCGCCCCCTCGTGACACCTGGGGGACACTGGGCCCACCCTTTGCCCTCCCCATCGAGTGGAGCGCTGACCCGTTCTTGCTCAGAGGTCTTCCGAAGTCCTCTTCAGCCTTGGATCCTGAGCTCTGCCTTCTGACTGACTCTGGGGAGCGCACATTTCCGCACTCCTGAACCAGGTGCTGTCCTAGAGGTAATCTTCAGACTCCCCTCTCCAGTAAGTCCGCTTGTTAGATCAGACTCCCTCTTCCTTGCTCAGGCCCAGAGCCCTTATGTCCTTGCTCTGACTTCCCTTTTTTGCTTGTTCTCTTATATTGATCTTTGGAGGGTCTCCAACTGGTTCCAGGATAGATCTCTTTAGGCTCTCACTCTGTGCCCCATTCTCTGGTCTAGGGTCAGTGTTCTGTAACTGCTTTTTCCGTCTCCTAGCTTGGGACCTCATTTAACATCTCCATCCCTGGGACCCAGGTGGGGGGCCAGCATCCTTGTGTCTGATCCTTGCTTCAGAATTGTGCCCAAGACCACTGCTCCTTGGGAGCTGGGGATACCAGCCTTTGGTCTTCCCTCCCTCTGGTCAGTGCACCTGTCAGTGCATTTTCCTCCTCACTCCTCCCTTTCCTTGCTTCCATCCTTCTCTGCCCACTGGGAGCCAAAAGGCAACCCTCAGGCTCTGTGATAATAGGGTATACCGCCCCCCCAGAGTACTCCCCCAGACCCATACCATACACACTTCCTCTCGGGGGGGTTTTGGGAAGTAGAGATCTGCCCTGAAGATGAGGAGGTCTGAACTCTGGACCCCAACGCACTTTGGCGGAGGGGCTGGGGCTGCATTCTTACATCTTCCAGGGCCTTGAAATACAATATGATGAACTCTGCTTGATCCTCTGGTGGCCGGGCCCCCCCATCCCAATTAAGCCAAGGTGACCCTTCTTTCAAGTTCTCTAAGCCCTGAGCCTCTGTTGAGGGGAGTTTGGGGCTGCAGCATAACTTCCCAGGCCCTAGGCACCTCTGTCTCTTGGGGTCTCTTGCTACTATCTCAAATACCTTAAGTGTCATTGAAAAGCATCCCTTTTTCAGGAGCTTTCTCTAGCTCATCGTGTGAATGGCTGGAGATTTTGTTGTTTGGTGTGCATAAGGGCTGCTCCAAGGGGAGGATGTGGGGACTTATTGGTAAATAAGTCTAAGCCTTCACTTGAGGCCCCAAAGAAGGCTTGAGGGTGGGGTCTGCGGTGTTGGTACACATGTGCGTTTTCATGGAGGGGGCCTTACCCCCACACACACCCAAGGCTCAGAGGAGCCCATGCTGCAGAGGCCAGGTGCCGTTGCTTTGTCTTGGCTGATGTGTCCCCATGTGGTTCCTAAACAAGTCGAGAGTTGAAACTGTGCTGGCTCCCGGGGCCTGGCACTGTTTATAAACACAGTTCTGACAGGCAGGCGGATCCGGATGAAGCTGGGCAGGAAGTGATCTTGGAGTGTTCCAGGCTTCTTCCTGAATATTTGTCTCCCCTGGCTCCCTCTACAGCCCCCCTCCTCAGTGTCAAGGGCAGGTTTCTTGGTGGCAGCAGCTGCGGAGAAATTTGAGTCGAGAGCATATGGCAGGAGAGGGGTGTGCTGGATGCTCACTGGGCTTGGGATGTCCAGCTTGGTTGGAGAGGCTGGACCTTGGTGGACAGGGGCTCCAGTGGATAATGTCAGCAGGGCTGTGGGCTTTTGGCTGATCACCAGGGTCAGCGCTCACCTGTCAGCACCTCCCCTCCTTTCTAAGGGCTTGGGTCTCTTCCAGGAGACACATTTTGTCTGCGAGTCTTTTTCTTACTGCACAAGGTAGGAAGTCAGTCCCAAGGTAGGGGGCCAGCAGGCTTCTGCTTACAGGGCTGCGTCAACCTCCTGCCTCACTCTTAAGTGGCCAAAGACTGGCTGCAGAGGCCTTTGACACCCAGGCCTCTCTGTGAACACCTGGTGGGGCTCTGGAAGCTCCTACTTCTGCTGTCCCAGGCAGGTGTCTGTGGCTGCAGGCTCCTGTGAGCATGAGGCCCCTTGTGCCAGCCTCCCGACCAGTCTTGTTGCACATGCTGTTTGCCTTCCCCAGAGGTTTTCCTTCCTCCACATCTTATCTATCCCAGGCTGGTTTAAGGGCTCAGCAGGTGATCCCTGGCCCATCCCTTGAGGACACTTGGCTTGCATCCCTCTCAGGGAGTCCTCACCGCCTTTGGTGGCCGGCTCTTGAGAAAGAGTACCCCAAGAGCCAGCAGGTCAGACACTGGGACCTGTGGAGCTCTGTTTGATTTAGCCAGAGAGACCTGGACAGGAAGTCAGTGCCGGATCCTGCCTATCCCCCTTCCTGACTGTGGCACCAGGCATGAGACTGTGTGGCTACTGGGCCCCTCAGCAGCCTTCAGCCAGTGCCCGTGACTGTGGACATGTATGGCCGTCATGACTGGGAGCTCCTGACCTGGAGCAGGTGGAGACCAGGATCTGCTTAGCACCCTGCTGGGCCCAGAGTGCCCCCCCATGGGACAACTTGGCCCAGTGCCCACAACACCCAGAGGAGTCCCTGCCTCATCAGTACCCAGCTGTGTCAGTGCCAGTGGGGAGGAAGCATCAGAGAGGAGCCATCCCCTGCCTCAGTGAGGCCTTGATCCCCATGCCACCCCTGGGGGCACTCCTGCTCCCCTGGCAGGGCTGTTCTAAGGCTCAGAGCGAAGCGTGAGGGGTGTGCGGCTGTCCTGCAGGTGACAGCAGTAAGTAGCTGTGGCTGCGCTCTTCCACGCCAGGCAGCGTGTTTGTGGCTGAGGCCGGGTGAGCACTCGCCCCACCGGGTGCTTTGTGTGGGTTGCCTCACCTGGCCCCTCCCAGGGTCCCCACTAGGTGCAGATTGTTATCTTGGCCCATGAAGAAGAGAGTGGAGACTCAGGAGAGGTTGTCAGTGTTTGCTGGCCAGGAGCTGGCAGGGGCCGTTTCCCATGGCAGGATGAATCCCAGTTCCTGTCTGGGGTGCTTTCAGACTTGAAGAGGGCGCCTGAACTAGACTGTGGGGGTGGGGAGCCGGCGCTCTGCCACAGTGGTGCCGCCTAGGAGTTTTGGGGGGGGCGGTGGGGGAGGGTGAGCTGGCAGCCCACAGAAGCTGCCAGTCCTGGGGGGGTGTGACTTTGCAGCAGTCCTGGTTTCCAGTCCCCGCCGCATGACGCCCCTGATGTCGCCAGCTCTGGCCTCTGAGAGCATGTGTGTGGTTGCTCTTCTTCAGAACATGGTGATGAGTTTCCGAGTCTCCGACCTCCAGATGCTGCTGGGATTCGTGGGCCGCAGCAAGAGCGGGCTGAAGCACGAGCTCGTCACCAGGGCCCTGCAGCTGGTGCAGTTCGACTGCAGCCCCGAGCTGTTCAAGAAGATCAAAGAGCTGTACGAGACCCGCTACGCCAAGAAGAGCGCAGAGCCGGGCCCGCAGCCCCACCGGCCCCTGGACCCGCTGACCATGCACTCGGCCTACGACCGGGCCAGCACAGTGCCCAGGACTCCCCTGTCGGGCCCCAACATTGACTACCCTGTTCTCTACGGGAAGTACTTAAACGGACTCGGACGTTTGCCCACCAAGACCCTCAAACCAGAAGTCCGCCTGGTGAAGCTGCCCTTCTTTAACATGCTGGACGAGCTGCTGAAGCCCACCGAGCTAGGTGAGTGGCGCCTCCCGACTTGGCACCCTCCAGCCACACAGCCCGCCTCACACGTGACCGTGGCGTGGCCAGTGGGGAGGGACCTGGGGCTTTCCTTCCCAGGCAGCGAGGGGATTGCCTCTGACTGTTGTTGTCCTGTAGCAGATTGCCCTCAAGCCTAGCACTTAAATGACAGATGTCAATCAGCTGTCAGTCCCTGGAAGCACAGCCTGAGCCTGTTGTCAGGAGCTCCCGGTGCCAGGGCTGCCTCATCTGAAGGCTTGGCCAGGGCTGAGGGAGCCGCTTCTGCAAGTGGTCTCCCACAGGCCTGGGTCCCTTGCCATGGTGCCCTGTGGCCCCTGAGCGGGCTGCCTGGGTGTCCTCCGAGCACGGTGGCTTGCTTGTCCTAGAGCTTGTGTTCTCAGGGAGAGAGGAGAAATGGAGGGAGAGCCAGGACACTCATGTGTAAAGGCAAGGCTGAGCTAGAAACCACGGCGGTACGTCTGTGTGTGTGTCAGTCAGACAGACAGACAGATACTGGGTCTTGTGGTGCTGCTTAGGCTGGCCTTGAACTTGTGAGCTCAAGTGATCCTGCTGCCTTGGCTTCCCAGGTAGCTGGGCTTGCAGGTGCGCGTCTGCACGCCTGACTGCCACACTCTGCTTGATAACGATCTCCGACGGGCCACACCTTCACTCTGGCCGTGCTCTGTTGCTCACGTGGGTGCTTCTGGTACAGCGTGGCAGGCTTCATGTGCCGAGTCCTTGTGGAAAAGGGGCTGAAGAGCTGTGTCTGACCTGCTCCCTTCCTCCAAAGGCTCTTGTCTCAGGCACCAGCCTCAGGACTAGTCTTTGACAGCCCCTTGGGCCAAGGTGAGGCTAGGCTTCCATATACTTCTCTGAGGCTGGACAGTCAGGTGGAGGAGACCAGCAGGGCTCCAAGGTCCTCTTGTTTATTCACTCCCCATCATTGACATCAGGATCTCACTGTACCTAGCTATAGACAGGCCCGTGACCTTGCTGCCTATTCTGAAGGCTTGGCCAGGGCTGGTCAGGATGGTGTAGGCACGCCCTGGGCCCTCCCGGAAGCCTCATGCATACAGGCCAAACATGGGTGTTGACCCTGGGCTCAGCCAGTCGCTGGCCTGGGCTCAGGGCTGAGGAGGCCTGGACAGCCCCAGGCTCATGGGCGGGCAGAGCATCCAGCCTCCCAGGCCCCCCAATTGGGAGGGGAGTATAAGGGGCCTTTGCTGGACCCCTGTCCAGGTGCTCAGACTTTACCAGGCTCCTGAGCATGCCGGGAGACCCCCACCCTTTGTCTCTCCCACTTGCCTCCATCTCCCATCCAGTTTGTTAGTTCCTATAAGTAATGGAGAATGATGGGTGGGGTCCCAGTGCAGTGCCAGGCGCAGGGCATGCAGCTAGCAGGAATGCAGGCGTTCTTTCTAGCACCCCACTTAGGGTTGCAGGGTCCCTATCCTGTGACCTGCTCCAAGGGCCCTACTGCCATCTCTGCCCTTTCCAGTCAGCCCTTATGTCCTCACAGAGTCTGTACCTGCCTGTTGCAGGTGGGCAGCAGGGGCCACGCCTCCTGGCTTCCTGGCTGCAGCTCAGAACCCCTCTTCATCCACCCTGCTGACCCAGCATCCTGCCTGGCCACCAGTGAGGACCAGGGGCCCCTGTCGGGCATGCACATTTCAGCTCTAGCCAGACCCCTCCCCTGCTCTGGAGCCAGGAGGGGGTGCAGGCCGCATCTCCCTCCCACTGACCACCCTTGGACCTCCTGTCCTGGTGGGACTGGGTGGGAGGGACTCTGGTCCCTGATGGGGTTTCAGGAAGTGAAGGGAGGAAGGGCAGCCTTGACCTCAGCAGTCCACTGAGGCCTCATGCTCCGGCAGAGTCTTTTGGGAAGTAGGTTGGCCCAGGAGCACCTGTCCAGAGTCACGGGTGCATTGGAGACCAGTGTCCTCCAAGTTTGTGCTGCTGGCCCCTGGCCAAGCCCACTCTGGGTGCTGGCAGCCATCTCCCTGGGGTTCTGGGAGAGCTGGACGGTTCTGAAGGTCAAAGTGGCGTCTTGAACCCCAGAGGTCTCCAGAATGACTTGAGCAACAGGGAGGCTGGGTCCCCCAGCCTGGGTGCTGAGGGGACGGGCTGGAGGGGACTTTGAACCTGAGTATCCAGCCTCATCTCCTGCTGGCTTGTGGGCTTGCTTCCTGCAGGCTGCCGCCCCACAATGCATTGCTGTGCCCCTGTCCCCCCAGATCTGGTCACCTGATCTCCAGGAGAGCCCCCTCCCCTGTCTCCACCAGGAGCATTCTGCTCTTGCTCAGAACAAAGAGGCCGACCCGCCCTGCCTTCCTCCCCAGAGTTCCCTGTGTGCTCCAGTCTGGGGGAGCCTCTCCCAGCAGAGCGCACTGCCTCCCCGGGACCCCATGCCTGTGCACGTAGGTGCCATGGCAGAGTCTGGATCCAAGGCGGTGCTCCCTCAGTTCCAGAACCCACAGTTCTGTGTCCCAGCCCCCAGCCTTCCATGGTTTGCCCGCTTCTAGAGGCCCAGCTCTGCCAGCTTCTCTTTCCCCTTGCCCCGGCCACGACCCACCAACCAAAACAAGACCCACACGCCCAAGTGGACTCCCCCAGTAGAGCTGCGGCTGGCTCTGGGCTGCAGGCTGCACCGGGCGGGCGGATGGGAGCCATAAATCACCTCGAGTGGAATGCTGGGTGGGGGAGGGGTGGGCGCTGGTGCAGACCAGGAGCTGGGAGGGCTGGGAGGCAGATGGGTGGCTCCATGGGGTGTGGGACTGGTGCCTCCAAAGGTCAGGAGACTTGCCCAAGGTCACACAGCCCGCTCCATCCGCTCCGTCCTCCGTGTCCTGACCTCATTCCCAGCAGATTGGACTTTGCACTGCCTCCTAGGAGGTCAGGTTTGGAACCCTGCCCTCAGCAAGGGGGGCCTGGGCAGGTGAGCCTAGGCAGAAGGCCATTGATGACCTCAGCAGAGAAGGGCCAGGCAGTACCAGGGGCCCAGACCCTCCTCCCAGAGCGTGCCCAAGAGGCGCCCTCATGAGACCAGGGCAGAGGAGGGAAATTCACTGCCACCAGAGCTGCTGGCTCCTGGCGTCCTGAGGCAGCACTGCAGCCCACCACGGGCGGGTGAGTGGCCCCTGGGTTGTCCCCAGGGTCAGCGTCACTGATGGCTAGGGGCTCTGGTCTGGTGCTGCTGTGTTGTGGAGGGCACACGTGTGCCCTTTTCTGGGCTCTTAGGCCCTTTGGCCAGCACTGCCCTGATGCCAGACACGGTGCTGGTATCTCCTTGCCCTGGTGCCGCCCAGCAGGCACTAGAGGGGACTGGGGTGTGGCTGTCCTCGTGGGGGGTGGGCTGGGGGCTGTTGTGGGGGAGCTGGCAGGAGGGCTTCCTGGAAGAGGTGGTATTCCAGCCTAGACCTCAGGCGGAGGAATTGGCCAGGCATAGAGGGGCCAGGGCGCGGACTCCAGACAGAAGACCAAGGAGAGCAGGGGCCTGGCGTCTAGAGGGCTCCCTCACAGGACTGAGTGGAGGCCATTGTGGCCCAAGGGTGGGGTGCCCCAGGAGGAGGGACAGTTTCCTGAACCCCCAGGAATGGTGGGCTGGGGAGGAGTGGAGGCTGGCGGGTCTGGGGGCTGCAGACCTTGTGGGGCCTGGTGCACTCTTCTGGGTCTCCTGTCTGTCTGGGCTTTGTTTATTTTGTTTTTACTTTTTGCTGCTGCTCTGGAGGTTGAATACCACGGCACTTTCTCCTGAGCTACTTCCCCATTCTTTACGATTTTATTTTTGGTTTTGAGACAGGACAGGGTCTTGGTGAGTTGCTAAAGCCTTGCTAACCTGCCGGGGATGTCCTCAAGCCCGCATTGTCGTGTCCCGTCCCGTCCCGTCCCCCCCCCCCCCCCCCCCGCAGTCGCTGGCCTTGTAGTGTGTGCCACCATGCCCGGCTGGTCTCTCTTTTTTTTAAGGAGGGGTAACGAAGGCTTGAACTTAGGGGCACTCAACCACTGAGCCACATCCCCTGTTTTGGATTTTATTTAGAGACGGGGTCTCACCACGTTGCTTGTTAGTGCCTTGCCATCGTTGAGGCTGCCTTTGAACTCTGGATCCTCCTGCCTTAGCCCCCCAAACTGCGGGCATTACAGGCAAGGGTCACCACACCAGGCTGGTCTCATGTAATTTTTCTAGTTGTAGGTGGATGCAATACCGTTATTGTATTTATTTATTTTTATGTGGTGCTGAGAATTCTACCCAGTGCCTCACACATGCTGGGCAAGTGCTCTACTACTGAGCCACAATCCCAGCCCATGGTCTCATTTTTTTTTTTCTTTTCAAGAGAGAGAATTTTAATATTTATTTTTTAGTTCTCGGCGGACACAACATCTTTGTTGGTATGTGGTGGGGATCGAACCCGGGCCGCACGCATGCCAGGCGAGCGCGCTACCGCTTGAGCCACATCCCCAGCCCATGGTCTCATTTTTGAACATTTTTTCTTCTTTTTTTAATGGTACTGAACTTAACCCAGGGCACTTAACCACTGAGCCACATTCCGAGCCCTTTTTATTTTTGTTTTGAGTCGGAGTCTTACTAAATTGCTGAGGCTGATCTTGAACTTGTGATCCTCTTGCCTCAGCCTCCTGAGTTGCCAGGATTATAGGCCAGTGCCACCATGCTCTGCTTAATGTCTTTTTTTTTTTTTTTTTAGTTGTAGATGAACACAATACGTTTATGAATTTAAATATTTATTTTTATGTGGTGCTAAGAATGGAACCTAGGGCTGGGGGGGCGGCTAGCGCAGGCTGGGGGCACAGGCTGGGGGCACAGGCAGGGCACTGCACAGGCAAAGATGCAAAGCTGAGCAGCATCCAGGGCCACGTGCTGGAGCCGGCTGCCAGTTACCTAGCAGCCCCAGCACCAGGCTGGGTGTGGAAGCCAGGGTTCAGGGTTAAAACCCCCAGGCCCTAGTGGGGGTTAGATGCAGCCCCCGCCTGGCGCTGTCCAGCCTGGCCACAGTGCTGGGCTGAGCCTCTGGTGCTGCCCACCGACAGACCCTGTCCTGGTTTTGCCTGGGGTGCTGTCCAGGACCTGCTTGGCACCCTGGGGTCTCTGGCGAGGGGAGCGTCCTGCTGGGCAGGGCCGAGAGTAGCCGGCAGTGTGGAGGCCCACGGAGAGGTCTGGTGGGAGCCGAGGAGCCTGTGTGTGTGCAGCGGGTGGGTGCCTCAGCCTGGGAGCGGGGCCTCGGGGAGGGAGACGCCTGTCTGATTGGGTATTTGATCGTAGGCTGCCTCCCTCAGCTTGTGTGATGCCGCACGTACTCACTGCAGAGTCCAGGCCCTGCAAGGGATCTGCCTGCTATAATCCAGCCGCCCGAGAGGCCCAGGTGTGGGCTGCTGCCGCCCCGCTCTCCCTGAGCATCTGCCGGGCATTAAACATTCATCAGAGTAGGCTCCAGGCCCTGCGCCTGCCACCAGGCGCCTGATGGCTGTGGGATCCTGGGTCCAGCTGGTCCAGGGTCCCTCCACCTCCCTCCGTTCCTGGGCCATGAGGGGTGGGCTGTGTGTGACCCTCGGGCTGAGCACCTGCTGCTCGCTGCCCTGCTCGTGCCCTCTGGCTCTTTGGAGTCCGGGCAACCAGTGCTTTCTGGTTCCTCAGAACCACCTTGATGAGGTGCCTGTGTGTGACGCCCCCCGACACCCGCCGTGTGCCCACACACACCAGCGTCGCCTGTGGACCTGGTGCCAATGTGGGCCTACAAGGGAGAGCAGGAGGTCTGTGGGGAGGTCGGTCAGTTCCCAGGAGGTCAAGGTTGTGAAGAAAAGCCAGGCGTGGCGGTTGCAGGTTTTCAATGAGGGCCTCAGGGAAGCATTTTATTCCGTGGCGATTGTGCAAGGGAAGACAGGGCCATGGAGGTAGTTGTGGGAGGAATGTTCCAGAAGAGAGACCAGTAAGTGCAAAGGCCCTGAGGCAGGATGTCTTTAGCTGATGGGGTCCTGAGGAGGAGACTGGGTGGCTGGGCCCGTGGTCCCTGTGGACAGGGGCCTCCTGGAGTGGTTTGGGCCTGAGGAATGAGGGGGAGTGGCAGTGGGAACAGGGTAGGTGGGGGGTTGAGTGGCCGGGAGCTCCCCATCTGCAGCTCTTGGTGAGAGTTCAGGGCTCTGATCGGAGCCAGGGAAGGCAGCCCGAGGGCCCGGCCTCCGGGTGCCTGCGGTGTTTGGGAACAGCCTCCGGGACTGGCCAAGGGAGGGGTATGTAGCAGGATGGGGAGGAGGGGACTTGGCCCTGGACGCCGGGCAGTGTGTCCTTGCTTCTGACCAGTGTGGGCCGAGGCACACAGTTTTAGAGGAGACACCAGCCTTTCTGGACGGGGCTGTCACAGCCCAGGTGACAACTCACCTCTGCCGGCTGCTGGGAGCAGCATCAGGACCTGGGCCAGCGGTACAGCGGAAGGGGTGTGCAGGGCCCACCCCAGGCCCTGAGCCAGCCAGAAGTGGCCGCCCTCAGGGAAGGGCGGGTGCTGTGCCTGGTGACTGGGCTCCCAGGCCTTTCTCACTACTCTAAGCCGCCTTCGGGGGACCGGCCCTCCTCTCCTGCTTTCCCGGAGCAGCTGCAGGGTGGGGGTGGCCTTTTGATCTCCTGCCTGGTCTTCAGGGCCTAGCTCAGGTGTCACCTTGTGAGGCCTCCAGAATAATTGTCCCCCAGGCCCCTGGGCGGATCCAGGCTTGTCTGCAGGTGGCCTGTGTGCACCCCCTTCACAGTCAGGTGGCACTCATCCAGAGACCTGCTAGGCCCTCAGCGAGCAGTCGGGATTGGCTTGCAGCATCATGGCTCACCACAGTCACCTTTGGGCCCTAAACACAGACCCCGTAGTGGTGGGCACCCCAAGAAGCAGACCTGTGAGGAGGCGCAGGCTCCTGGCTCTGGGCCCGAGTTGCTCTTAGGTGGAACGGTGTCCTGTCCCGTGTCATCGAGCCCCATGATCTGGGTTTCAGAAAGTTCTAGGCAGGGTTGGCAGGCCAGAGCCAGTCCCAGTGCAGCCTGAGCGCCCCGGTGCCCGGCTAGCTGTGCCTGGGACCCCGGCTCGCTGTGCCTGGGACCCCCGGCTCGCTGTGCCTGGGACCCCGGCTCGCTGTGGCTGGGACCCCGGCTCGCTGTGCCTGGGACCCCCGGCTCGCTGTGCCTGGGACCCCCGGCTCGCTGTGGCTGGGACCCCGGCTCGCTGTGGCTGGGACCCCGGCTCGCTGTGCCTGGGACCCCCGGCTCGCTGTGGCTGGGACCCCCGGCTCGCTGTGCCTGGGACCCCCGGCTCGCTGTGGCTGGGACCCCGGCTCGCTGTGCCTGGGACCCCCGGCTCGCTGTGCCTGGGACCCCCGGCTCGCCTTGGCCGCCCTGTGGCTGGGACCCTGGGGCTGGGCCTGCAGCTCTGCGTCCCTGCAGAAGGTCTCCGAGGAGCGGTGTTCGGTTTCTGCCCCAGGCCAGGAGCCTCCCCCCCGTGTGTCTGAGGTGGCGCAGGTGGCGCGGTGCCTGTCGAGTGGGAGGCTGCTGGTCGGTTGCTGATGGTGAGAGCCTTGGTCGACGCCATTGTTTTCATTGCTCAATCTGGTGAAAGTGGAGCTTCTGGCTTTGCTCATCTCTCCTGTTTGGTGTTCATTTTTTCTCGAGTATGTTGGTCCTTCCAGTGACTTTGGCTTGGACTTGCCCTTCTTCTTCCAGCTGCTCCTGGAGGAAGCCTGCACCTTTCATCTTACATCTTCTCTGGGCCAGGACCTGTGGCCTGTGCCTGCCATCCAGCTCCTTGGGAGGCTGGGGCTGGAGGATGGCAAGTTCAAGGCCAGCCTGGGAATCTTAGTGAGACTGTCTCAAAACATAAAGAGGACTGGGGGTGTGACTCAGTGGCGGAGCCCTGGTTCCATCCCCAGCCCCGCAAAACAGAAACTGAAATCCACTTCCTCTCCGGGAACTGCTTTGGCTGCGCCTGCGGGTGTTGCTCTGTTGTGTTTCGCACTTGGTTGAAAGGTTCTCTCTGCCCCGTGGCCTTAGCTACAGTGGAGCGTGAAGGACAGCTGTGCCCCCGGCATGGCGCCACCTCTCAGGACCTTCCTGTCCTTGGCCCTAGGAGGTTCTCATGATCTCTAGTGAGGCCCCACATGTGCTCCCACTGTGACCAGCTGCTGTGGTCTTTACAGGCCTGTGGTCCCTGAGTTGGGGCCAGTTTCTGAAAGCATGCAGGGAGCCAGGCCAGGGCCCAGCTGGGTTGTCCTCCCCTCCTCCTGCAAGGGGACAAGATCAAGTTTCCCACACCAGGGGCCCTGGGCAGTCTTGCCACGTTCACAGGACCCCACTGGCTCTGGCTTCCCATTTCCTGTTTCCTGGTCTGGAGAGGGGCTCAGAGACGTGGCTGCATGTGGGTGACTGCATCAGGGTTTGGGGCAGAGGTGGCCCTGACCCCACTTGTCTTCAGTCCCACAGAACAGCGAGAAGCTGCAGGAGAGCCCGTGCATCTTCGCCCTGACGCCCCGGCAGGTGGAGCTGATCCGGAACTCCAGGTGCCCGCCCATCTGCCTGCAGGGCCGCCACGGTGCCCGAGAGCCACATCCCTCACGTCCAGGGCCACGTGCTCAGTGTTGGCACGTACCCTTCAGCTCCAACATGGACTCCTTGTCCCCCTTCACAAGGGACCCAAGATGCTGTGGGCGGGGCTGGGTGGTTCTGTGGGTGTTGTCCTGGGCTGCCAGGTGCTGAACAGCACCCTGGCTCCATCACTTGGCCAGGAGCTCCCCAGTTGTGACACCACGTGTCCCCGGACGTCCCCTCCTATCCCCTGGAGGCAGGGTCAGCCCAGATGAGGCACCTGAGCTATAACAGGTGGAGCAGGGCCCCCGAGAGCTCTCTGAAGCCTTCGCACGTCCAGCTGAGACACAAGCCCCGCTGGGGAGCCCTTGTCAGATGGCGTGTGTCCGGGCACTGCTGGGTGCTCCTCGCCCTGCACCCAGAGGGGTTCCCAGGAGCACCCCATCTATCTTCCAGAGACCAGCAGACACTCAGGACGGGAGGTCACGCTGAGGGCGCACTCAGGCAGAGCCTGTGTGTGTCCCATATGAGGCACTGGGTTCCATTCCCAGCACCACAAGCAAAGACAGGAGAGGTCACTTGGCCAGCTCCTCTGGGGGCCTGTGCAGGGCCAGGGTCACAACCCACGTCTGAGTCCCTGCCTGCTTATGGGTCCAAGGTCCCCCAGCCCCTCATCCTGGCTCTTGAGACTGGTCATAGCTTTTGTCTGGTGCAGTGGCCACAGAGGCTGGGTGGCCTGGCAGAGGTTGGGGACCCACTGAGCCTCCTCTTCCTGGGTTGTGAGCCTCACTGCCACAGCCCCTCCCGCTCAGGCCCCTGCTGCACGCAGCGCCCTGCAGAGCCTGCCCGGGGCATGCGCCCCTCGCCTGGGACGACTCTTCTTCCCAGCGTGGGCCAGGGTGGCTGGTGTCCTCCGGGGAGCCCCTCGGCTGCTGACGTTGGGAGGGTGCCGCTGGCTCCCCAGCAAGATGGGTCCAGCTGGCGGGCGTGCGGGCCCCTCCCCCACTGACCTCCTCTCTCCTTGGCCCGCTCGGTGCAGGGAGCTGCAGCCTGGAGTCAAGGCCGTGCAGGTGGTCCTGAGGTACGTCTGCAGCCGGGCCGCGGCCACCCGCCCTGGCCACGGCCCTCCCACCCTCACCCCGCTGCCATGTCCTCGTCACGCACTGCACCGCTGGCCCCTTGTCCCACCCTCTGACCCCTGTCGTTGTGTGGGGACCAGCAGTGGCTCCCAGCCCCCAGAACAGCTGTCCCCGTTGTTGCAGGATCTGCTACTCGGACGCCAGCTGCCCGCAGGAGGACCAGTACCCGCCCAACATCGCCGTGAAGGTCAACCACAGCTACTGCTCGGTCCCGGTGAGCCGCGGCCCTGCTCGGCAGGGGGGGCGGGGGGGACACCGCTGGCCCAAGTGCCCTGAGCAGCCGTCCTCTTGCAGGGCTACTACCCTTCCAACAAGCCCGGAGTGGAGCCCAAGAGGCCCTGCCGCCCCATCAACCTCACCCACCTCATGTACCTGTCCTCAGCCACCAACCGCATCACCGTCACCTGGGGGAACTACGGCAAGGTGAGCGGCCTCCCCTACCCATCCTGGCCTCCCCCTGGCCTGGCCTGCGGGCTGACCCCTGCCCTCTCCCCAGAGCTACTCGGTGGCCCTGTACCTGGTGCGGCAGCTGACCTCGGCGGAGCTGCTGCAGAGGTTGAGGACCATCGGGGTCAAGCACCCGGAGCTGTGCAAGGCGCTGGGTGAGTGTGGCCGGGGCCGGCGGCCGCCCTGGTACCAGGGACCCTCCTTCCTGGGCATGAGGGGTGGCCTTGGCAGTGTGTGAGCCCAGGCTTAGCAAGTCAGCTTGGGGCTGTGGCACCAGGGAGGCCGGGAGGCCTCTGCACCATGCTACGGCGGGCGGGGGGGTGGGGGAGCAGGCTGCGCCCACAGGGGCCGAGGACTTGGGGCCCTGTTCCCAGGGCCTGTGCCTCAGCGAGCCCTCAGGCTGCCATGGGTGGCTCTGGCCTGGCATTCAGGCAAGGTGGGATCATAGCTGGCGGAGGGTGACGTGCAGGGGACGAGGCTGCTGTTTCCTCCTCCCTGTGCTCACGACGCGTGCTGCTGTTAAGTAATGAAACCTAGAGCACCCAAGAGGCGCTGGGTGCCCCGGCGGGCAGGAGCAGTATGTGCTTCCTGGGTGCCCGCCAGGGGTGCCAAGCACAGGCACTCAGGCTGTGTGGCCTGGAGAAGCTGCTGGTCGTCTCTGGTGGGCATTCTTCACAAGAACAGGCCCAAGCCATCCTGGGGAGGCCTCTCCGTGGGCCTGCCTTGCAGGGCGGGGCTGGGCTGTGCGGTCCTGTCCTTGGAGGGGCAGTTGGGTGGGGCCCAACCACCTGGCCTTGCATTCTGGTGCCTGCTGGAGACACCACAGGTCCCTGGGCTTGCTCAGCCCCTTCCACTAACCCAGTCTCGCAGGTGAGAGGGCAGGACCCTGCCCAGCCCAGATGGACCCTGGGCTCCACCCCAGCTCTCCACATCCCCTGGCCTCCAGCCTCGGAAGGGCCTCTGAGCCTCATTATGTGGAAGCCTCCTTCAGACACTCTTCCCAGCCCAGCCTGGGTCCCCACCAGGGAAGCGTCTTCTAGGAGTGAGCGCGTCCTGTGGGCTGTGACCCAGGCTGCCGTCCCTCCCCTCTGACACTGTCCTCTGTCCCCTCCACGTAGTCAAGGAGAAGCTGCGCCTGGATCCCGACAGCGAGATAGCCACCACCGGTGTGCGGGTCTCCCTCATCTGCCCGGTGAGTGGCTGGCAGGTCCCCGCACTGCTCCCTCCCAGAGCCGTGTGGCCCCGGGCATCCTCCGTCCCCCCAGGTGGCGCTGGTGCAGCTGGTGTGGGGACGAAGGCGGCAGGGCCTGGCTGGGTCCCCTTGGTGCCTGCGGGCCTGCTCACCCGCCCCTCCCCGCAGCTGGTGAAGATGCGGCTCTCGGTGCCCTGCCGGGCAGAGACCTGCGCACACCTGCAGTGCTTCGACGCCGTCTTCTACCTGCAGATGAATGAGAAGAAGCCCACCTGGCTGTGTCCAGTGTGTGACAAGCCAGCTCCCTACGACCAGCTCATCATCGACGGGTAAGGCCCGGAGCCCAGGAGCAGCCAGGTGCCATGCTAGGCAGCCCCTCGTCTCCCTGGGCCCTGCTGTGGGAAGCGTGAAGCCAATGCCGTGGGCAGGGAGGGACGGCCTGGCCCCATGCGAGCAGGTGCTGGAGGCTGTGGTGTGGCCTGGGCTCCTCCCCGTGAGGTGGGCACCTGCTGGGCCAGCATTGAGCCTGCGGGAGTTGGAGGCCCTTTGCAGACAGCACCCTGCCCCTGCGCCCATGGCTGCTGGTCACGCCCTGCCTTCCTGGTGGCACTGGCCAGGGACGGGCCTTTCTGCTGGGTGGGGAGCTTGCCCAGGTCTCAAGGTTCCACACACTGCGCTTAGTTGTCCCTGGCACCTGGGTGGCTCCTGCCAGGCGCTGGCTGCACCCCCCACCTCCCGTCGCCAGAGACACTGGCCGGCAACGGTCCTGGGGTGGACTCCCTTCTGAAGCAGCTGCCCTGCCTCTGACTCTCGTGCTGCCTGTCGCTCTGCGGTGCTGCGGGAGCCCAGGGCCTCACATGCTTGGCAGGCGTCCCCCCCGAGCCCCACCCCAGGATGCCCCTCCACTGACCGGATGAGGACACTGAGCCTCGGGGGACTGCCCCCACCCAGACCCACCACTAACTTGTAGGAGGTTGTCCCAGAGGGACTCAGATCCAGGTCTCACTGGTTCTGAGCCTGAGCCCTTCTTGAAAGGGCCGAGCTGCTACTGGCCTCCAAGTGGAGTGAGGAGGCCCCTGGGACCAGGCCCGTGGGCTGGGCCTGAATGGCCGCTCTGTTCCCAGCCTGGCAGCTGTGCAGCCCGGCACCCGCCCCCCCAGCCGGAGCCGGTGGTTCAGCTCAGAGCAGCCGTGGCCCCGGCTGCAGAGGCCAGCGGGTGGGCAGGTGCTGTGCTTCCCGGAGGGCCTGGTCCCGGCCACCTCAGCCCTGGTGCCGCAGGGCAGCCGGGAGGTTCCTGGGGGGTTCACCTAGTGTCTCCTGTGGCTTTGCTCGTCTGCCCTGGACCTGCCCTCAGGAGCCCTCTGCTGGCAGCTGCTGCTGCGGGAGAGCAGGAGAGGCCATGGGGACCCGGGTGAGGTTGGCAGTGGGGGCCAGCCAGGATGGAAGTGGCCCACTGGCCTTTGCAAGGGTGGCCCTGAGTGGGACAAGCTTCTCCTTTGTGGTTGGGGGCACGGTCGCCAGCGTGCCCTGTGCAGACTTACCCGTGACACGGTGCCCCCTCTGGTGGGGAGACATGCCTCGTGGCCAATAGGTGCTGGGGCAGAACTGGAACCAGAGCCAGCTGTCCAGTCTTGTGACCTCAGGCTCTTGTCCTTGCCACGGCCTCTGTTTCCCTCCTGTGGACGGCAGGAAGTCCCCATGCAGAGGGACCCGTGTACAGTGCACGACCGACAGGCACTGCAGTGTGGGAGCGAGGTGGCCCGTTGTCCCCTGAGCTTCTAAGGGCCTGGAGCCATGTGCGCCCTCCCGAGCCTCAGTGTCCTGTCTGCCTGGAGAGCAGGCCACAAGAGGCTCGGTTCCGACGCTGGCCTCCGCTCTGCTCGTCCTCGTGCGGTCACCTCTCGGCCGTTTCCCCGTCTGTGAAATGGGGCGTCGTGCAGTAGAGGTGGGGGTTGACGGGCCAGTGGCGACCGCCTGGTGGTGCCCAGCCCCAGAGTAGTGCTCTGATATGAGGCCACAGGCCCCCTGGCCACCCTCCAGGGTGACTGGGGACAGCCTCCTGTCTGCAACCTTGGCTGCCAGGCCAGCTGCCTGCCGGCCTCCTGGGGCCACACGTCCAGGCCTGTGCAGAAGGCCCTCCAGTCCTCCACCCTCGAGCCCTTGGGTCCGGTTAGTACAGTCTCGAAACCAGCTCTGCAGAGATGGGTGGGGAGGCGGCGAGCCCGTGAAGGCAGGAGGCCAGGGTGAGGCCTAGCCCAGCATCAGCCCCCCCCTTGCCCAGGCTCCTCTCCAAGATCCTGAGCGAGTGTGAGGACGCCGATGAGATCGAGTACCTGGTGGACGGCTCCTGGTGCCCGATCCGCACCGAGAAGGAGCGGAGCTGCAGCCCCCAGGGCCCCATCCTGGTGCTCGGTGAGTGCCGCGCCCTGCGCCTGTCCTGCGTGGCTGTGGGTGCGGCTGGCCCTGGGCGTGATGGCCGTGGTCCCCTGCTGTGCCTGTCGCAGCCTCCTGAGTGCCCATGTCCCTGTTGCCCACAGGAACCTCAGATGCCAGCGGGCTCCTGCCCACCCCCAGTGTCAACGGCGGCAGCGGTGGCACCCTGGGCAGCGCGAGCAGCGGGGCAGCCTCCGTGGGCAGCGTGGAGAACGGCAAGCCCGGGACCGACGTGGTGGACCTCACGCTGGACAGCTCGTCGTCCTCGGAGGAGGAGGACGAAGAGGAGGACGAGGACGAGGACGAGGAGGGACCCCGGCCCAAGCGCCGCTGCCCCTTCCAGAAGGGCCTGGTTCCGGCCTGCTGACCGGCGGCCACGTGACCTGAAATTTCCCTGGTGCTGACCACGCGGAGGGCGGGCGGCCGGGCGCAGAGGAGCAGCGATTCCTTCTCTTTTCATTGTCCGTTTGTCCTCTCCGCCCTCCCTGGCTCCTGGCACCTGCACCTCTGGACTCTCCTCTCGGGGATTAAAAAAAAGTAAAATGACAAAAAAAAAAAAAAAAAAAAAAAAAAAGCTCAAAAACGAAAAAAAGAAAAAACGAAACCGACAAAAAGACGAACTCTTCCAACAAGGCCGCCCTGCATAGCCCGCTGCGGCCGCCAGGCCCCGGGAGGGCAGGGGCTGCGTGGGAGGGACCCAGGAGCCTGGCCGCGACCATTCCAGCTGGGGCCTGGCCGTGGGGGTGGCGGCCCGGCGACCACCGCAACTGAGCGACATGCGTCTGTCCCCTTGCTTTGCTCTCCGCGATGCGTCCTCCCTGGAGACCCTCGCCGCGCCCACAGCGCTGGGCTCTGAAGCCATGGGTGGGGCGGGCGGGTCGCCGCAGGTGGGTTGTTTTTGAAAGTGCAATAACTTGGTATCTTGAAGCCCTGGCGGTGGCGGTGACCAGCGCCCCCGGGAGGCGGCCCCGGTGCGGCACCGTGTGGCGTGGGGGGGTCAGTTTCTAGCCAGCTACCTCGGTAACTCCAATTCAGGTTCACTTCCCTACGGAACAGCACAGATGTCCACCGCCAGCCCCGCCGCGCCCCGGGCAGGGAGGCCGTGGCGTCCGAGGGCGGCAGGTCTCTTGATTTGGGTTGGTTCCCCTCCCGCCAGGCTCCTGGGCTCCCACTGGCCCCGGGCTCCCTCGCCCACCCCGGAGCCGGCGCCCCCACGCGGCCCCAAGGCAGCGGCAGAGGGTTCCCCCTGCGCTGCGGGCCCTTCCCGCTGCCCTGGTCAGGAGGCAGGGTGGGGCCGCAGCTGGGCGTCAGGACTGCTGTATGAACTCCCGCCGCCCGCGCTGCCACAGCGAGCCGCTGTTTTCTAATATTTGTATTCTAATTTAATTGTTTTTTAAAAATGCAAATAAAACGGTCAAGGTGAAGCCATCGAGGCCTGTGCGGTCTGTGCCCTTTCTGTGTTGGGGGCCTGGGGACACCAAGGGGCCTCTCCCCTCCCCAGGTGCCTGTCCCCTGGGCCAGGAGGCTGGGTGAGGGGTGCCTGCCCAGGCTTCTCGGGGTGGAGAAGGCAGCGGGCCCGCCAGATGCCGTGGTCACCAGGGCAGAGCTGGGACACGGGCAGCAGCCAGTGCTGGCCAGGGTGAGGACCGCGCCCACAGTAGCCACCATGGGAGGGGGGCAGCGGCCCTGAAGAGGACAGGCCAAAGGTCCGAGCACATCCCACGGACGTGAGTTCCACAGGTGGACGCCCAGGCAGTCCATGTGTACACACAGGAGTGTCCTCGGCCAGAGCAGGAGCAAGCTGACGGCTGCAGTGTGGACAGACCTGAGGACTCTGCTCAGTTGGAGCCAGATACACAGGCCACCACGCGTGACCCAATGACAGGACAGAGTCCAAGATGGACGTGGACCCACGGGTGCTGGACTGGGGAGGGATGGGGGAGTGCTCATGGGGACAGGCTTCCTCTTAGGGTGGTGGGATATTCTGAACCGGAGAGCCATGGCCACACAACTGGTACCAGAGACCACAGGCCTCAAGGTGAGCCGCACGCTGCCGAAGCCCAGCACTCCCTCCTGTCCCTTGTGCCCGTGGTGTGGCCTGGGCCTGTGTGCAGCAGGTTCAGCATGGACCAGCCTGGCTCAGCAGATGGGCGAGTGCCGGGAGGGCAGCCACAGGGTCAACATGAGCACCCTGGTGGCGTGTCCAGGCCAGAGCTGGGCCTGGCCGACTCCCACTGACAGGGAGCCAGGGGTCTGACCAGCTGGGTTGGCCTGGGCAGATCCCACCAGCCATCCGGCCCGTCCTAATGGTGGGAGGGCAGGAGGCAGGAGAAGGGGTTCTCCCTGGGGTCCTGCTGTTTGGTGACCCCCAGCCCAGAGGGTGCGGACAGCAGCCCAGGACCCCCTCCCCAGCGTGTGGGGTGCAGACCCATCTTCTCACGGGAGGTGGGAACTTGGCTGGGGCCCGGCATGGGGTGGCACTTCCTGGGCCTCAAGTGGGTACCAAGACCACCCAAGCCAGACCCTCCCAAAGCCCGGGTGCTGCAGATGGCCAAGGTCAGGGCTGTGCAGATTCCACCCTGACCCCCAGCCAGTTCTCACCTGCCCACATGCTTGCCGCTGTCCCTCGGGCCCTGGTGTCACCTGCCCTGGCCCAGGTCCTGCCTGGGCACCCACCACCCATCCTGACCCTGAGGGACCAACTGCCCAAGCTGGGCAAGAAAAGTCTGGCTGGAGCCAGAGTCGTTGTCGCAGGCCCCCCGCCCCCCCGACTCCCCCACAAAACACAGAGGACACCAAGATCAGGCAAGACGCTGAGCGGTCATAACAGGCTGCGTTTAGTGGTTGTTTTATGTACAAGAAAAATGATTTTTTTCTGGTTTTTTCATCATCTTTTGCCTTTTTGTTTTTTTTCTTACTTTAAAGCTTTCCCCCCACCCCCCAAAAGTGCATTTTTATCAATTTTTTTTTTAAATCTCCCACACTTATAAAGACTCTCAAGTACAGTCTATGGAATGTCTGCTGTGCTCTGTACCCAGCGGGCACCGCCCTGCCCCACTCACAGGCCTGGCCCCCGTGTCCAAGGCACCTCGTGTCTGGGCGGGGGACCTGGGCAGCCCTGCCCGCCCGCCCGCCCGCCCGCCGCCCCACGTACATCTAGGGTTAGTGTGAGCTCGTCTCAACTGAGATCCGGCCCGGGGCCGGGCCCCACCTGACCCGTCCTGTGCCAGCCACCCCCACCTCTGGGGAGCTGCTTCCTCAGCTTAAATAACTTTTTAAAATAAAACTGCAAATATAAATATCTTTCTTTCTCAAAAAATAGGATTTTTGCTTTCTTTTTTTTTTTTTTTTTTTTGGTTTTTACATTTTTTTTTTCTGTTTTTCCTTTCGGTCTGTCCCACCTCCTATAGTCCTGGTGGCCCACACTGCCCCCATCCTGGACCTGGGCCGCAACACGGCCACAGGCTGCTGCGTCCACCACCACTCAGGGGTCCAAGCAGTGTCCCTGGCCACCTAAGGGGAAGAGGCGAGGACCCTCCTGTCCCATGGTGAGGGGAAGCAGGGGGACAGCTCTGGACACACAGGGTGACACGCAGGCTGGCCCTCCCGAGTCTTACATTCACTGGGTTATGGGGTTTTTATTTTTTTGCCTTTTTTCCCCTAATCTCGGAAGGCGGGGTGGGAGGGCGAGCGAGGAGCAGCGGCTGGACGGGGCCTCTCCAGGGCTCCAGCCTGGGGCCGGCCCCACTCACACACACGGGCACCCACGCGGCCTCGCCAGGATGATGGAAAGAACATTTCACTTTTCCTTTTTTTTTTTGTTTTTTTTTTTTTTTTTGTACCAGGCAGTTAAAAAAAAAAACAAAAACAAACAAAAAACAAAAAAAAAAAAGAAAAGAAAACAAAAACCAAACCCCAACCACCGAAGGTGAGCCTCTGGAGTCCCAGACAGCGCCCTCCTCAGCCTCGCCGTTTCCTGAAACTCGAAAATTCAGCAGTATCTTTGGCAACACTTTATCACAACCTTAATTTAAAGAATAAAAATAAAATCGATCCACGTCTATATACAGTATGTGATTGCGCAGTCGGGGGCGGGGGTCCGGCTCTGGGCCCATGCAGACGCCGCGGCCGGGCCGGGTGGCGTTAAGGCAGAGGGCGCGGGGCAGCGAAGCGGGGAGCTGGGCGGGGCTCAGTGCAATGCCCGAGGGGCTCCAGGTGAGTGGCTGGCGGGCAGCCTGGTCCTGCCAGAGTCCCGAGGGCTCTGTCCCCCAAATCTGGTGGCCTCTGTTGGCCAGGATGACATCAGTGATTTGAGTGGGTCTTATTGCGAGGGACCTGGGGCTGGGAGGGCACTCGCCCCGGGGCCTCTCTGGGGACAACGGCGGTGCGAGTGCCCTGCCTGACCTGACAGTCCTCTCTGGAGCAGCTCGCCCTGTGACATCGGGGTGCAAACAGGCCAGCACCACCCACCCCGGGCCTGCCCCTTCTGCTGGCCCAGAGGGGGGATCCTGAGACATTTGGGGGGCTGATGGGCTGGAGGGTGGGGGGGACAAAAAGTATCTGGTAGAAACAATATGAAACATTCCGCCTTCTTACAAGCTTCCCTTTAAAGACAAAAGGATGAGACAGTTGTCACAGACAGGGTGCCAGGCCACCAAGAGGGGTGGGGATGCAGGGACGCCCCTCCGCCCCAACCAAGCATGGACAGGAGGAGCCTCGGGTCTGCGGAGCATCTATGTACAGGACCCGCTAGACTGCGTGGGCAGAGGGAGTCGGAGGGCACCTGGCATCGCCCCTCCCCAACCCGGCCCTGTCCGTGGCCTGCGGCTCGGTCTGCACCGGGCCTTTGGGAGCCCGAGGTTGGGGAGAGGCAGGTGCCATCCCTCGGTTACAGTCAGTGCCTTTGAGTAAAAAGGGGGTGTGGGGGGAGGCTAAGGCCCTGGAGCAGGGACCCCCGCAGCAGGGCAGCCCTGTTGGAGGGCAGGTCCTGGGGGGCGGGAGGGACACGGGGCTGGGGGATGGTTAGTCTGGCTGGTTGGAAGGCCAGCCCTCTCTCGGGCCGTCCCTGAGCTAGGGAGTAAGGGAGGTGGGTGCCCAGGACAGAGATGGCCACCATATGGCTGCAGAGACATCTCCCAACCAAGACCGGAAGTGGGCAGAGCAGGAGGCAGGCAGAGCCGCAGGACCCAGGCCCTCGGTCTGCCCTCAGCGTGGACCCGCGTAGCGGGCAGACACCTGGGGGTCTCTGGTCCCTTCCGATGGCTTCCTGACCACCCCCCTCAGCCTTGGGGAACAGACGTGGATTCTACGTTTTCGGTGGGTTTTTTATTTTATTATTTTGTACAAAAATAAATTGAGTTTTAGGAATTTCTCTCTCTCTCTCTCTCTTTTTTCTTTTCAACTTTTCATAGAAGTTGGTTGCAACTTGTAAACATGTTTTTAAATTAAGAGTTAAGATAAAGTACCCGTTCCGTTACAAAGTGCCAAGACTTCTAAATGTGGTTGGTGGCCTTTTTCTTTCTTTCTTCCTCTCCATTTTGTAAAATCTTGGGTTTTTATTGCTTTTGTGACACTGGAACCCCTGCCCTGCCCTTGCTCCCGGTGCCCGCCGCGGGGCCCTCGCTCCCTCGGCTCTCAGCGCCTGCCGCTGCCCGCTGCTCTGAGGAAAGTATATTATATATATATATATGTCTATATATATCTATATATAAATTTTGTTTTTTAAGGAGGAAAAGAAAAATCTAAAAAGTGCTTTAAAAACTTGGGAGAAGGGGGGGGCAGGGTCGAGACAAGTTTTGAATCTCCAAACATGGGGTTCTGGGGGCCTGGGGCGGTCCCCGAGGGGTGGTCCCAGGGCCACCGGCTCTGAGCCTAAAGGAAGGTGGCAGAGGCCGGGGGCTCCAGGCACCCCCGCCCCAGGCCTGGAAATAAATAGATCCGAGTCTCGAGGCCAGGACGTGCGGAGCTGCGAGGCCACAGGCGGGGTGGGAGGCGGGGGCGCTGGGGACAGCGAGGGGGAGACCCCCCCTTGGTAAGTGCCCTGAGGAAGGAGGGTGGGGAGGGGACGGGCCATTTAACGTCCGCTCAGAGCAGACAGAAATCATTTAAGGTCTCGTCTGAAAGACGCTAGAACCCCGCGCGGGGGGCACAGGACAGCTGGCCCGGCCCCCGGCCGCCGCCCGCCTGGCCAGAGCCGGCCGCCCCCGGGGGCCAGGTGGGCGACCCGCGGCCGGCGGGTGGGGCGGGGGGAGGCGAAGCTGGCCGGCGGGCGGCCCACGTGTCTGGAGGGGGTCTGCGTGGGGGTCGGGGTCGGCGGTTCGTTCTCTTTTTTGGTTTTAGGCGAGTCCAGCTGTGAAGTTACCGTCGGTGGCCCCGGGGCCGCCTCCGCTGTCGTCTCCACCGCCAGCGCCCGCTACATTCAACCGGCCCGAGCTGTCGGGGCTGGCCTCGTCCTCGTCCTCGTCCTGGTCCTTAAAGTGCTTCTCCTGGCCGTTGCGCCGGGCGTCGGGGGAGCCGGGCGCAGCGGGGGCGCCGGGGGGCGCGGCAGGCCCGGGGGCCGGGGGCTCGGGGCCGCCCCGCACGCGGGGCTTGCGGCCTCGGCGCGAGGGGACGCCGTTGCAGCCGTCCTTCTTGAGGTGCCTGTGCAGGTGGTCGGAGCGCACGAAGGTCTTGCAGCAGCTGTCGCACTGGTAGGGCCGCAGCCCCGTGTGCACGCGCATGTGGTTCTTGAGGTCGTAGTTGTGCGCGAAGGCGGCGCCGCACTGCTGGCACAGGTACGGCTTCTCCCCCGTGTGCTTCCGCATGTGCACCTTGAGCTTGTCCTGCCTGCGGGCGGGCGGGCGCGAGGGGGTCAGCGGCCGCTCCACCCACCCGCCCCCACCGCACCACGGCCCCCGCTGGGAAGGCCAGCCACACCGCGGAATGACCAGCTCCCTGAGATGCCCACACCCAAGTGGGGACAGGCCCCCGCGAAGCGAAGCGGCAGGAGCGCAGGGCGGGAGCGCAGGGCGGCCTGTGAGGCCAGCGGGCGCCCGGGGCTGGAGCGGGGCCTCCTCCCTGCTGCTGGGGGGGGGCGGGGGGGGGGCAAGGAGGCCCTAGTGCGGGGGTGGGGGTGGGGGGCAGCAAGTGGCGGCTGCATTCACCCCACAGGAGCCGAAAACTGCACAGTGAGCGGGGTGGCCCTGCCCTCCCATTGCCACCTCCTGGGCACTGGTGACAGACAGGGGACCCAAAGTTCTGATCTAAGTACTCAAAGTCCTCCATGCCAAGAAATCCCTCAGTCCTGGACACACAGGGGCGACTGGCCCCCTGCATAACTGAGGCCCCACCTAGACAGCCAGGCCCTGCGACCCTCCTAACCCTCAGCACCTGGGCACCCTGGCTGTCACTCCACAGCCTGCCGGGCCTCTGCATGCCCAGTCCTCACTGCCAGGGACACCTCGCCAGCCAGGCTCCTCTCCATCACCATCCCGCACTCCACATGGGGCTGTGAGCGGGGACAGTGGGGACTCCTACTCCTCCCTCAAGGCCTCCCTGCCTGCCCCTCTGACTCTCCAGGCCCAAGACCTTCCCCTGGCACTGCCTGCAGACCTGGGTCGCTGCTCGCTCCGACCACCTGTGGCTCTCGGCTGCCCCAGGGGTCAGGACCACTCCCTACACCAAGCTCCTGTCCCTCGCCATTTCTGCAGCCCCTGGAGCCAGCAGGACTCAGCCCACCTGTGTTGCCAGTCCTCAGGCATCAGGCCGCTCCCTCCGTCCACAAACCCCCCGCTGCAGTCTCTCAGGTGCCCTGCCCAGCCCTGGCGCAGGCCTCAAGCACTACACAGAGCCCAGCTTAGGCTGGGAGGCTCAGAGAGGGGAAGTGACGTGCCCAGGGTTGCACAGCGGGCCAGGGGCCGAGCAGAGGCAGGGTGGGGGTGGAGGCAGCCCAGTTTCATCACCCCGAGCCCCGGCCTGGGTAATTATAGCCCGGCTGCCACAGGCCCTGCTTACTCAACGCTCTGCTCTGACTCAGAGGGGCCCCTGGGCTCCCAGGCCTGGATGGGAGGACCCGGGGCCCTGGGGAGGGGGATAAAGCGGAAGCCAGCTGTGCGTGGGAGAAGGGGCCTCACGGGGACCGTGCGTGCCTCAGTTTCCCTACACTCGGCTGGATGGGCCCCAGGGGAGGCAGGCCCTTGGCCTCTGTGGAGCTCAGAAAGCCCTGGACAGAGCTCACAGCCCCTCAGGACCCCTGCCTGGGGGAGGAAGGGTCCCAGACGGAGGACAGGCTCACAGAGCAGGAGCTGGGCTGCCTCAGCGGTGCCCTTTGCCCCCACCTGGCACTGCAGACTGGGCCCCACCCGCCTCTCCTGGCCTGCTGGGGAGGGGGCCAAGGGTGCTGGGGAGGGGTCAGCCTGGGTTCCTGTCCCAGTGGGGTGGGGCTGGGAAGCTGGGACAATGGCCTCTTTCTTTGCCTTGGTAGGCGTGGCAGGGGGAACCCCATGGCGGGTGGGGGGCAGGGGGTGACGCTGAGTCACCCTGCCTGGCCGGGCCCCTGCCTGCCAGCCCTACCGCCCCCACTGGTCTGGCCTGCCTTGGTTCCACACAACCCAGCCAGCCACCTCTGAACTCCAAGACTGCCCCCAGCAACCTGCCCCCAGCCTGGCCTTGAGTGCACCCCGGGGACCGAGTCCCTGGCTCTGTCCAGGTCAAGTCAGCCACAGGCCCTTTGCACTGGCTGTCTCTGCCTGACCACCATTTTCAGGGCTCCTCCCTGTGCCCTGTGAGTCTTGGTGCTCATGTCTCAGTCCGCCCGCTGCCCCGGCTGCCCCATAGGGACTGTGCCTGCTCCACGCTGTGCGCCCTTGGGCCTGATCAGGGCTGCATACAGAAAGTGCCTGACAAACGTGGGCCAAATGAGAAGGTTACCCGCTCCACAGCTCATTCCCCAAGAGCATCCCATCCTCCCAAGGCAGAGTCGGGGAGCCCTCCTTCCACAGAGAAGGGCCACCCCAAACAGAAGAGCCGGTCAGGTCCCTGCCTGGGCTGTGCTGCTGCAGGCCGCACCCAGGCCCTTTCACTTGGCTTTGAGGCAGAGCCTTGCTAAGTCACTCAAACCGGCCTCAGACTGGGGATCCTCCTGCCTCAGCCTCCCTAGGCCGCTGGGCGGACAGGAGTAGCCACCATGCCTGGCTCATGCTATCTGTCTGACCAGGTCGTCTGTCTGGTGCCTGGGCTGCCCCCAGATGGAGCTGGAGCAACTGAGGTGGGGGATGTGCAAAGAGGGGGCCGGGGCGGGCGGCTCACCTGGTGAAGCGGACCTTGCAGATGCTGCACTCGTAGGGCTTCTCGCCCGTGTGGGTGCGGATGTGCCGCGGCAGCTTGCCGGCGCCCTGGATGACCTTCTCGCAGATGGGGCACTTCTGGAAGGCCTTGGCACGGATCTTCTTCTCCCCCTTCTGGGACCAGGCGGGGTAGACGTCCCCCTCGTGGGCGCTGCTGAAGTACTTCAGGTAGTAGTCCATGACGCCCTTGTCGTCCGCCCGCGACTCCTCGTCGCTGTCCCCGGTCCGGCCCACCGAGGACATCATCTGCTGCAGCAGCGTGCTGGCCGCCAGCCCGTCCACATCAGGCGCGTCCCCGTCCTCGCCCTCGGCTGCGCCCGACAGGAAGCCGGGAGAGTCGCCCGGCTCAGGGGCGGCCTCCGACAGCGAGGCCGCCTCCTCCTCCCCACCCCGGCTGTAGTGGCCGTTCTGCGTGGTGGCCGGGGGCGCCGCTGGTGGAGGAAAGAGACCCCCGGTGGGGGCGTCCTCATCCCGCTCTGGCCACAGGCCCGGGTTGCTGTCGCCCTCGTCCCCGTCTCCTGCTGGGGGCCGCTCGGCCGGGGGACCTGGTCCGTAGAAGTCCAGGCCGTTGCAGTCGCCGGCAGCCACGGCGGCCACGGCGGCAGCCACGGCCTCCTTGGTGGCATCCAGGTCATCCTCAGAGGCCCCGAAGGCCGGCCAGGGGAAGGCGGCGGCGGCGGCGGGGGGCAGGCTGTTCATGGGGTTGCTCTGGAAGAACTCGAGGTACTCCTTGGCCCGCAGCAGGTTGCGCTGGCCCACCTGGTCCACCAGCTCCAGCTGCCCCGCGTCGGCGCCCGCATCGGCCGCCAGGATCTGCCGGTCCAGGAGGTCGGCGCACACGTGGCTCACGGCCGGGATCTCCAGCAGGCGGGCGGCGCTGAGGATGTCGCCCACGTTGGCCGTGCTGACCGTGAGCGTGGCCGTGTAGGCGAAGTCCATGAGCGCCGTGAGCGCCTCGGCGCTGACGAAGTCAATCTCGTACACGTTCTGCTGGTCCACCACGGCGCCCGACGTGAACAGCTTCTTGAAGTACTGGCTGCAGGCGGCCAGCACGGAGCGGTGCGTGGGGAACTCGCGGCCCTCCACCAGGATGACCACGTCGCACAGCAGGCCCTGCGTGCGCTGCTCATTCAGCCCGCTCAGGATGTCACTGCTGTGGTCGGGAAACGGGATCCCGATGGGGCCGTCCACGCCGCCGGCCATTTTCCGTGTGAGACCTGCAGAGGGAAGAAGGGGCTCATGAGCGGGGCCTGGGACCGCGGCGGTAGCACCTGGCGTCACCCCACCTGCTCTCCCTGGCCAGACGTGAAGGCACTCAGGGGTCCTGAGCTGTCTCAGGACGCGACACCGTGCTGGCCAGACCTGTGCCCAGCCTGGAGGACAGGAGGCCTGCCTGAGGGGCACGGAGGCCTCGGCACACAGGCACCAGCTGGGTTCCCAAGAGTCGGAGCCCAGGAGCCACCCACTGTGCTCCCCGCCCCAGGGCAGTGAGAAGGCAGCTGGGAACCCCACGGAGGGCAGGCCGCATGTGGACTCAGACCCAGGAACACGGCCTCTCTGCTGCCCCAAGACCTGCAAGAGTGAGGCCAAAACCTGGCACCCAGGCTGTGCCCCGGGCAGGGTCAAGGGCACCGTGGACGGGCCCTGTTGCAGCAGGGCCGGGACTGCTGGACCGTCTTCCTGCCTCGTGAGCCCCCAGGACGGGCTCAGCCCTGGCAGTGAGTAAGAGGGAAAACCAGGCACCGCCCAGGCCGTCCCCTAAGGAGTGGCAGGGGGCCGGGGGCTCTGTCCACCTCCAGTCCCACAGCTGGCTCTGGCAGGTCTTCTGTCCAGCTGTGCTGTCCAGCCCAGCGGAGGACCCTGGCATACGCTGGGCCTCACTGTCCCCATCTGTCAAATGGGCAGAGGTCTCTGGAGGGGCCGGCCCTGGGGAGACTGTCCGTCCCGCCCCCTCTTCCCCACCCCTCCTCCTTCCGCCTTCCCCTGGCCGTGACTCACCCGCCCACTCGGGCACTTGTGCAACCCTCTGGCTCCTGTCCCCACCCTCCACCCTCTCCAGGGAGCCCGGCTGCCCCACGCCACCCAGCACAGCCCACATTCCTCCAGGTCCTCTGGGCCCAGCGGCTCCCAGGCCAGAACCCCTGGATGTCACCCGAGGACAGGGCCAAGACCCCCACCCTAACTCCCAGCCCTGTGGCCCGCCCAGCCCTGACCCCTGTGAGCCTGGTGAGGCCAGCAAGCGAGGCCCAGAGCTGGCCCAGCAAAACCCAAAGCCTCGGCCACTCTCCCCCAGGGTGGCCCTTGGCGCAGGGTCCAGCCGGGGCCACAAGAGGCCTTTGTGCGGCTGCTCGCTTCCTGGGACTCGCGGCCCCTCGGCCGCCCGCCCACCCTCTCCCGCTGCACCAGCTGCTCACTCCCCGTCCCTGGCCTGGGGGAGGCTCGATGGCGGCTGGGAGCGGGGGGGGGGGGGGGGGCGGGGGCGCTGGGGCGACCCTACACGCGGCATGGCGGGAAGCCTCCCAGGAGCCCCCTCCGGTGGCTCCCACCCCCTGCCACCATCTGCCGTCTGGCCCGGGCCTCGGGCAGCGTGTGGGCAGATGGGGCTCTGGATCAGACAGCCCTAGCCCTCCCCGCCCGACACGGGAGGGACGGGACCTCTGACCCAGGCTACCGACGCCCCAAGATGGCCACCCTGGTCCGCTCTCCCCTAGGTGACCTGGGGTCCCCTCGGGAATGGCTTAGAGGTGTCTTCAGGGGCCTCGAGGCTGGGACCCGAAATGGTCCAAGTGACTCAGCCCTCGCGGTGGCTGCCCCACCCCCTCCGGCAAAACCACCCTGGCGCCCCACCAGGCGCCGGGCTCTGAGGGCCAGGGGCTGCCACAGCCCTATTTTAAGTGCTAAGATGCCCGGACTCCAGGCCACCATGGGGCCTAGCTGGGCCAGAGGGTCCGTGCCTCTGCCCTCTCCCTCCCAGATGTCACCAGAGACCATCTCACCCCACACAGGAAAGCACCCCGGGTGCCCAGGCCCTCACTCGACACAGGAGGGAACCCAGACCCAGAGCAGACCAGAGCCCGGCCAAGGCACCCGGCAAGGCTGGCCCCAGCCCAGAACCCCAGGGCCCGGCCTGCAGTCCACACCGGCTGAGCAGACTCCCGACCCACGCCCACTCCAGGAACACCAGCCACCTGCCGCCACACCCCGGCCACCACCCCCACCTGGGCCTCTGGGGGCCTCTCCCTGAGAACAAGCCCAAGACCCTGCTTCGCAGCGGGAGGAAACAGGGCCCAGCCGAGCCCCTGGGGTCCCGGGACACGAGCACCTGTGCGCCCACCACTCCTCCCTGGGGGTCTAGGCTTCCCCTCCAAGTAGGTGACCCAGCTGTCACCCACGAGTAGTGCCATGCCTTCTCCCCAGGAAGCCCACCCCACCCTGGCCCAGACCCACCCTC
The DNA here is from genome assembly GCF_052094955.1 of Ictidomys tridecemlineatus. Lineage (NCBI taxonomy): Eukaryota > Metazoa > Chordata > Mammalia > Rodentia > Sciuridae > Ictidomys > Ictidomys tridecemlineatus. The sequence continues at coordinate 2,429,427 of NC_135478.1, forward strand.
GGGGCCACCGTCACAGCAGCTCCTCCCCCAGGTCCCTGTGGGGTTTCCGGGGCTGCGGGGTGCTGACTCGGGGTGCTGACTCGGCGGGCGGGCGGGCGGCAGGCCCCAGCAGGCCCCTCCAGGGCTGGAGCCGCACCTGGCTCCCCAGCCTGGCCTCCTCCAGGGGCACACAGTAGGGCCACAGCACCCGGCCCCGCCCACCCTCCAACCTGGGTCAGCCCTGGCTTCTGCGGAGGCAGGGATCCAGGCTGCCTGGGAGCCCTCCCTGATGGGCCCTGCCGAGGACAGGGGCAGTGGGGTCACCTAGGAAGGACCCCAGATCGCCCGGGAACAGGCTGAGCAAAACGGGGCAGGGGTGGCAGGAAGGGGCTCGCCCCCCCAAGGTCACGCGGCAGGCTGGGGTGGGGGGGCTGCTCAGGAAGGGGCCAGGGGGCGGGGCTGAGCAGGTGATTGCCATCAGCTGCCTTCCTGGAGGGCACTTCCTGGGCAGTGAAGCTCAGGGGGTGGAGGCCCCCTCCCCACCCAGGGAGGGAAGAGGACAGTCAAGGGGAGGGCCAGCAGGTTCAGGTCGACCCCCTGCAACCACTTGACCTTGAACCAGAGGCACCACTCTCAGAGCCTCAGTCTCCTGGGGAGGGGGCGACGGCAGTATGAAGGGCCCCTTTACAGCCAGGGAGCGCGAGGACACACACGTCCATGGGCAAGGTCTGCCTGAGGACCCGGTGCATACCACACGGGGCCCAGAGGGCAGGCCAGCCAGGCCCGCAGACCCCACAACCCCCTGCTGCTGGCCGAGGAAGAGGGTGGGAGAGCCTGGCTGGGAAACCAAAGGCCACAACCAGACCCAGAGAGGGTGGGCAGCAGCCCAAGGTCACACAGCAAGTCGGCAGGCAGGTGTGGCTGCCAGGCCCTGCCCAGCAGCCCCTGCCCTCCCAGTCAGGAAGCCTGTGTGGCAAGGTTGGTCCAGAGGGTTACCCCGCCCAGACCTGGTGCCAATTCCCGCCTGGCCCGAGCTTCACAGGACAGGAATGCAGGGTCCTGACCAAGGGGCACCAACAGCCGGACGGCCGCCAGCCAGCCCCCTGCCCACCTGTCCTCCTGCCCTCACAGGCAGGCAGGCCTCCCCCAGGCCAGGCAGGGCGCAGGCAGGCCCTCGGCCATTTTACATGTCCATTTATTGCCCTAAATGGGGAGGGGCTTCCTGCCCAGGCCTTAAAGGGCCAGAGGCAGGAAAGCAGCCTCCTGGTGGGAAGTGTGTGGGTGTGGGTAGGGATGGAGACAAGGAGGCCCTGGGGACCCCAGGTGACCCCTCAGTCCTGGGTGGGGCTGCAGCCCACCCTGTTCCACTCTCAGTGGAGTCACAGGCCAGAAGTCGAGTCCAGAGTCTGGTTCTGAGACAGCCTCAGGAAACTGGCCGTCCACAGTGGAGGTGGGGAGGGAAGGAGCTTCCTGTCACCAGGGGTGAGCAGGACCTGACTCCTCCTGATCCCAGCTCTGTCCACCTCGTCCTGCCCGAGGCTGCCTGCACCTGCTACCCAAGATGCCCAAGAGTGGCAGAGTGACCTGGAAGGACCTGCTCTGCTCCACCGATCCACCTCTCCTGGAGGCACACCCCCTGACACCTGGGCCATCTGCAGCACCCCACCCAGCCTGGAAGCCCGGGGTGAAGGGACCCTGGCACCCAGTGGCCTGCCTGCAGGATCCGGACAGAGCCCTCCTGCCAGACATGCTGATAGGAGGTGGTACTGGACCTTGTTTTCCAGTCAAACCAGAAAGGCGTGGGTGGGACGCTTCCAACGAGTGGCCATGGCTATCCACAGCCTGCTGGGGGGACAGATGGAGGGGCTGGGCCTTTGTCCACAGGCCTCATGAGTGCCAGATTCTCTGTAGGGCACCTCCTGTGCCACGGGGCTCTGAATTCGGGTCTTGCGGGCCTCTAGACAGAGTCCTGTACAGGTCGACCCGCACTGCCCCAGGAGGGAGGGTCCACAATTACTGCCCCATTTTACAAGTAGAAAACAGGCACAGAGAGGGAAAGCGACTTGCCTAGGGTCACACAGCAAAGCTGGAATTTGAACACAGGCCATCTAACTGACTAGTCCTGCCTAACTAGTCCTCCCAGGTCTCCTTATTTCCCTTCCTCCAACACAGCCCCAGGTACCACCATGGCATGAACCCCCCACACACCCTGAGGCCAAAGACTCAGGCTGGCCTCTTCTCAGGCCCCTCAGAGATCCTGCAATGGCACAGAGAATGGAGAGGTCACCCGGGGCCTGGGGACAGGGCTGGAGGACAGCTGACACCCGCCAACTCAGGGTGCCAGGTCTAACCCCTCCAGTCCAGCACGGGGGGGGGGGGGGCTCCCCAAGGCCCTGACACAGCGCAGCAGTTGCTCAACACTTGCTCCTGCATAGAACGACACCGGGGTGAAGATGCTCTCCCTGTCCCACTGATGGGGACGCTAAGACAGGCGGAGAGCAAGGGGCCAGTCTGGGTGGGGTCAGGACCATCCCGCACAGCCGGCTCTCCAGGGCCACCGGAAGGCACTTCTGGTCTATCAGGTGCGCATGGCCCAAGGTAACTGTCAGGGGGTACTGAGGGTGTCTCTGGTGGCCAAAGCCCACTCCCAATACCCAGCAGATCCCTAAGTGCCCTAAGCAGCCCCAGCTGCTTCCTCCACAAGGGGTAAGGGGAGGTCAGAGGGACCTGCAGACGCCACTTGGAACCCTAAGACAATGCTGCTGTCACAGGACAACCACGGGCCTGGGGGCCTGACCAAGGTCACAGAACAAGTGGGCCAGCATTCCATGCCCAGACCACCCCTTGCACAGCCAGTCTGCCTTACAGGCCTGGCCAGGAGTTCTGGCTCTAGAGCAGAGACTTGGGTTGCCTCTAGTACAAACCTCAAAATCCAGAGCCCTGTCCGCCTCACAGGCCAAAGTGTGGGATTGGAGTGCTACAGCTAAGCAGGGGTAGGGAGGGGTCCCCTGTGCACATGGCACACTTAAAGTGTCTACCATAGCAGACTGGCAGGCAGGAGGACTGGAGCCTGTGCTGTGTGACCTCAAGAATCTCAATGGCCCTCTCTGAGCCTCAATGTCATCCTTGGGCGAAGCTGTGGTGACAGTAGTGAGGGCTCTACCTCCAACCTCTCTCACACTCTGGGAGACACAGGTGAGCAGGTGCCGGTTGTGACACAGGGACTAGAGACACTTGGGAAAGGCCCCATGCTGGGAAACAGAACCAAAAGGGTCAGACCCAGCACTGGCTGGGTGACCTTGGGCTGCTCTCGGTCTCCGTGCGCCTCCACATCCTCTGCCCCAGTTCAGGAGCTGCCTCCCCTCTGGACCTCAGTTTCCTCCTATAGCAGCAGGGAGGACGACCAGGTCAATCCAGTTACACATCAGATGGCCTCAAAGAACAGAACAGACCAAAACCAACCAGGACGGGCCAAAGCCTAAGGACCCCTCCCTGCTGGGCCTGGGCCACCTGCCTCCACCAGCCTCAAGTCTCCCCAAGGAGCCAGGGCCATCAGCACCCCAACATCGGCTCTTCCTCCCTCTGCCAAGAGTTGCGCGGCTCCCAGCCCCGGCCAGGGTGCTGACTGGCCACCACACAGCCAATCAGAACTGAATAATAAATACCCCCCAAGTGACCCACGAATTAAAATTTCAGTGTCCCCGTTGGCTCCTCTTTCCTTGGTGAGGCTTGGCTTTCGCGGCTGCGGCTCTACCCCCTCCCCCAGGCTCGTCTCCACAGCGATGGCGGGCGGTAAACAGAGCCCCGAGCCCAGCCTTAGGTGCCAGGCCCAGCGCTGCAGGCCCCTCGGGAGTGGCCCTCAGGGGACATGGTCTCTGCCTGGAGCCCTACACCAGCAGGCAGCAGTGGCGAAGGCCGGACCTGGGCCCCTGCCCCAGCCTGGGCTCCAGGGACCTCTCCCAGGCCAGGCCTGCCAATAGGAAGTGACCGGCTGGTGGCGGGGAGGCCCCCCCAGTGTGGGAGCGGCACACTCAGGGTTACGCCCTGGCCCTGTCGGGGTGGGGGGGCTGACATGGAATCCCGGACGCCCTCTCCAGCCGGCTCCGGGAGGCAGCTGGCAGGGAGGAGGAGGGGGTGGCGGGCAAGCCACCCGCCACCCATGGGTGACCCTGGTGGGCCCCTCTGCGGGAAGGGGCATCCACACCTCTGACTTCCGCCGACTGGCGAGGAGGAGAGGGGAGCTGCTTGCCTCCCCGCCAACTCGTGGCTGCATTCCGCCAGCAATTAATAGGAGCCGACTGGGTGCCTGGGCCTGCTTGGATAGCAGCGTCCTGCTGCGGCCCTGGGCTGCTGGGCCTGTTGGCCGGCGCGGGCAGGCCGGGCCTCCCAGGCCCCGCAGAGGCCCGGCCCTGGGGAGCGCACCGGCTGCGGAGCTCGGCTGAGCCCCCTGCCAGGCTCGAAACCCCAGGCCGGGAAGGGGCCGCGAAGGGGCCGGGAGGGGGAGGGGGCCGATCGCACTCGCTCGCCCCTCCTGCCCCGGCGCCGGGCTCGCACGTGGTGCTGGCGTCAAGGGGAGGGGGGGTCCGGCCGGAGGAGACGGGGTCACGCGCTCCGGGGGCCGGGGCTGTCCTCCGCGGGCCGGGGCGCGCGGCGCGAGGACCAGGCGAGGCGCAGGAAGGGCCTCCACCCCGCCGCGGCCCCCAGGCCCGGGCCCGCGCGCGCTCCTACCTCCTTCCCGGGCAGCGCGAGGGGCCCGGCCCCGGCGGCGGCGGCGGCGGCTGCGGCTGGGCTGACTCCCCGAGGCCCGGGAGGCGGCAGTGCGCCTGGCCCCGCGCCACCCCCCGCCGCCGGCGGCCAATCCCCACCCGGGCTGGGGGGAGGGCGATGCAAATTACCCCGGATCTGGGCCCGCCCGCCCGCCTCCCCCGCGCCCGGCCGGCCAGCGCCAGGCCGCGCATCCCCGGGCTCGCCTGCGCCTCACGGCCGCCGGCCGCCGCCCTCCCCGGGGAGCGCCCTCCGGGAGGGGCCGGTGCCCGGCGGGGGGCCGCAGGGAGGGGGCTGGGCACTAGTTACACAACAGGCGGGAGGGGCTGGCGGGCGAGGAGGGGGCGGCCGCGGCCGCGCAGCCGGAAGCTGGGACCGCCACCGGCCCCCGGCGAGGCAGCCCGCACGCCCCGCCCCGTCCGGACCCCGCCCCGCGCCGCGCCACCGTGAGCGCCCATTGGTTCTTCGGCCCGCCGTTCACCGCCCCTCCTCCGCACCGCCCCTGCCCGTGTGCCGCCGCGGGCCGCCGGCGCGGAGAACCCTGGGACTTGCAGTGCGCGCCGCTTGCCACCTGCGGACAGTGAGGGACTGGGGAACTACGACGCCCAGAGGGCCCAGCGGCCGCGCCCGCCCACCCCACCCCTTCCCTCTCCTTTGCAAAGCCCCCCTCCCTGTTTTTTCAGCCCCCTCCCCCCCATCCCCCATGGAGCTCCATCCTGGCCAACTCCAACGTATGCACGCAGCACCGAATAGGCCCCCGGGGGGCGAGAGCGCCCCCAGTACACCGCTGCAAAGTTAGCACGCGACGCGCCCCCCTATCACCCCACGCCGGCTCCCCCCACCCTCAGTGTAGCCCCGCTTCCCCTCCCCCGCTCCCCGCGCGTCCGGGAGCCCCGAAAAGCCATGCACGGTTGGGGGGGGGGTCTGGCGCACAAGCCCATGCACTTCGCCCCCAATCCCCTCTACCGGGCGGCGCCCCCTCCCCGCTCTTGGGATCATGGGCGCCTCCAGCCTCCGGGCTGTTGCCAAGCACCCCCTCCTCTGAAACTTAGGGGACGTCCCCGGATCTCCCGTGGCCCAGAGCGCAGAGTGGGCGCAGCGCCCCCGGCCCGTCCCCGCCCTGCACCCCGTGTCCCGGGCCTCGCCGGGCGCTGACTTACCTCGCGGGGCCGGGCCGGGGCCGGGCCGGGGCGCGCGGGGCCGGGGCCCGGAGTCGGGACTGGGCGCCCTCGGCCGCTGGCCTCCCGGGTCCGCGGCGCTCGCGCTGCCCTCGCTCGCGCTGCCCGCGTCGCTCCTCGCTCCGGCGGCGGCGGCGTCACTGCCCCTACAGTAACTGTACAGTACAGCCAAAGCCCCGTATGATGCTCGCGACTCCCTTCCTGGTTTCTCCGAGGGCAAGAGGGGTCCTCCCTTGTCTTAAAGGTGCCGCAGCCGCCGGCCCCCCCACGCCCAGCCCGCCCCCCCAGCCCGGCCTCGGAGGCCAGAACAGGCTCGGCAGGTCGGCTCTTGCCACGTCCCTGCCCTCCCGTGGGGCTTCGCCCGCTGCGCCGGGGAGACCGGGCTGTTATTAGGTTTTGGCAAGTTGGGGGGGTCCGGCCCGCCCCGGCGCGCCCCCCCCTCCTTTGACCTCTCCGCCCCGCTGCGCGGCGCAGTGCCAGCTTGCCAGCTTATCTGGCTCCAGAGCTCCCCGGGGCGCGGGGGGAGCGGCCCCCCGGGTGCAGGGGGTGGGGGCCTCCAGATAAACAGGCCCCCAGCCTCTGCGCAGGGCGGGGTGCGGGGGGGCTCGGGCTTTGCCCCCGACGCCTGGGGCGTGGCAGGATGGCAGCGGGGGCGGGGAGCGCTGTGCGCACTGCGAGGACCTAGGCGGGCGTGGGTCGCGCTGCCCCGGCAGCTGGGGGTGGGCGGCGCGGGAGCGGGTGGGGACCCTCGGGGCCAGGCGCCTGCCCTCCCGAGGCCTCAATTTGCCCAGCCGGCGCAAAAGATTCGGGGGCGGGCTTTCCAATGACAGCGCGGGTGCGCTGGGCTCCCGGGTCCCTCAATGAAACAGCCAACCTGCCCTCCTGCGATTATATAAAGGAGTTGCCTCCACCCGCTGCGCCAGGGGCGTAGCGGGGGAAGGGGTTGGCGAGGGGCGGGGAGGGCGGTTGTTTTCCCGGCTTCCCGAGTTCCCCCACCCAGCTGCGGGCCCCTGGGCGGGACGGGGAGCCGGCTCGGGACGCCTGGGTCCTGCGGGCAGCTCCCGCAAAGATCTTCGTGGCTTGCGGGGGACGGAGGTGGGGAGTGGGGAGGCGTTGGCTCAGCCCAACTTTTTTTCCCTGTCCATTTCTCCCACTTCCTCCCGGTCGTGGGAGAGGTCCGGCGGAGGAGGGGGAGGGCGAGAAGGGGACAAGCGGTGAGAACAGCGTGACCCGGCCCAGCCGGCCTCCAGCTGCATACAGTAGGCGCCCGGGAAGGGCTGGCTGGGTGCGATCAGCTACCGGTGGCGGGACGGCGGCGGGACGGAGGTGACTCCAAACCTCAGTTTCCCCTTCCGCATCCCCTGGGAGGGAAAATGTGGACACCCGCCCTCTCCGCCTTCCGTGGACGCTTGTCCAGTGACTGGATCTGCGCGAGGGTCCGTTGGCCTCCATGCTAACGTGCAATCCCGTTGTCATTAGCCTTATTTCTTGTTATTATTGTTATTATGACCACCCCTACCTTACAGGCAGGAAACTACCGCTGGCCTGCCTGAATTTACCCGCTCTGCTCTGACTTCAAAGCCTCGCCTCCCCCCAACACACACATTATTGCTTTTTCGCACAACATATTAAAAGCGCCTTTCCACACCCAAACGGGTTGAATTGGCTTTTGTAATAATAATTTGGCTTCAAGGGGAAACCCAGGAGGCCCCCAGAGGGGAAGTAACAGCCCCAGGACTTGCAGCCTGAAACCAGCCAAGTAGGTGGGAAGGGACCTAGGGAGGGGCCACGTGGGTCCTGGGTGAGGGTGGAACCTAGGAACTTTGCTCTGCGGACCTGGGAAAGAAACCCTCTTCCTTAAACCGCCAGGTCGTATCTCCGCCCCGAGCAGGAGGCCAGAGGAAGCCCCACTCGCAGGACCCGCGCTGCCCCTCCCCCGCCCCTGCCCCAAGCAGCGGTGACTCGGTTTCCCCCAAGGCACCGCCATCCACAGATAGGGAAAGGGGACAGAAAGCCTGGAGCAATTCACGGCCAACAACCTCACGCAGAAGGGCCAGGGAGTTCGCAGGGAAGATTGGCGTTTAATCTAATCCTTATTACCGCCCTGAGAAAGAGCAAGGAGGAGGATTTCCATCTTAGAGTTGAGGAAAGAGACCCAGAGAGGGACAATGAGCACGAATGTCAACTGCAGCCTCCTTTAGCTCTGGTCCCCTGAGCAGAGAAGTGCCTACCCTACCCTGTGGTGAAGGCGGGAGGGAGGGAGGCACCGATTTGTCCTCTCCCCCCACCTGCTGTCCCGCAGAAAAATGGCACAGTGGCCTGCTGGTGTCCTCCTAGCTACTCTGAGTCTAAGGCGGGAGGGTTACTTGAACCCAGGAGTTCAAGGCCAGCCTAGGCAACACAGGGACCCCTTCTCAGGAGAGAAAAAAAAAATCTAGTTTGATACTATTTTTTAAAAAGTATAAAAGATTGAGTTAGGAGCAGGGTCCAGCGGTGCCTGTCTGCCCTCTCAGCTCTTTGGGAGTTACAGGCAAGAGATGGCAAGTTCAAGGCCAGCCTGGAAAATTTAGTGAGATCCCGTCTCAAAAGAATCAAAGAGGGAAAAAGAAAAGGTTGACGTGTAGCTCAGTGATACAGACACACCCCATCACCCCTGCCAGTCCAATCCCCAGTACCAGAAAAATAAACAAATAAGTAAATGATTTAATTACTGTGCGGCCTTGGACAGGTTACTTAGCCTTTCTGATCCTTTGAATCCTTTGGAGAGAGTAAATCGAAGAGACTTCCTAGTGTTGTAACAAGAGTAGAAAGGATGGTGACGGTAACAGCAGTATCTGCACAAGGAACAGCCTCCTAGGTGACAGATGTCATTCTGTCATTATTATCTGGGTCCTGCCCTAGATGGCCATGCAGGCTACTGTAGCTCATCAGTGGAGGTCTGTGCTTTGGGGTGTGCAGTGAACACTGCGCACAGACTCAGGGAAGGGAAGGGACTTGCGGATACACAGGGAGTCCTTGAGGGAAGAACTGGACTCCATCAGCTAGCCTGTGTGGAAAACTTACAGGCCCTCTACCCGCTGAGCTGTGTCCCCACCTCCTACAGAATGTTTTAAGCAATTCCTGCAGCCACCAGTGTGCTTCCAGGGGGCCGCTGGAGCCTGGCGGGGGGCAGGGTGAGGTCCAGCTCCTGCTGTCCTCTTGGGATCTTTTGGATTCTGTGTCCTGTACATATTCATCACAATAAAATTGAAAAACCTTTAGAGCACCCTGACTTAACCCTTCAGCCTCCAGAGCGAAGAGGGGGCCTGGAAGGGAGAGGATATTTGCGAATCATACGTCTGATGGGGTCTGCGCCCTGCTACCCAGGAGCCTTTCAAGCTCCACAACAGAAAGATGGTGATCACACGAGGGTCAAGGGCTCAGTAGACATTTCTCAACCAGGAATCGGCCGCGGCCATCAGACGCCAAGATGCTCGGCTGCACCCACCACCAGGCGACCCTGGTCCCACTCACCCAGCTCCTCCGCGGGCGGGGACTCTGGGAGCCTGCACCTGGGAAGCGGCCTGGGGCCCCTGGGAAGGCGGAGGGAGCAGGGCCCTGGGACCCGGAGTGCCACACCTAAGTAAGCACCGGCAGGAGCAGGCCAGCTGTCCACACACACAGGGCGAGGGCCATTCGCCATGATCACAAAGGGACTCAAATGTGGCCCATGCCACCCCGAGAGTCCCCGGCCACAGCAGGAGCAAGGGGACATCGCAGCAGTGTGGAGGGACCTGAGGACCTAGTGCTCAGTGAGAGCCAGACACGCAGGGCCACAGAGGGTGACCCAGTTGCAGGGGACATCCAGGACAGGGGAGTCTACAGACAGGAAGTGGATTTGTGGATTCGTGGGTTCAGGGGCTGGGAGGGGTCAGGGCTTGTTTTTGGAGCTGTACCCTCTAAAGGGGGAGCCCGGGGCTGGGGCTGGGGCTCAGCGGTGGAGCACTCGCCTAGCACGTGCGAGGCACTGGGTTCCATCCCCAGCACCACATTAAAACAAATGAAGAAATAAAAAAAAGTGGTATTTATTTAATTCTGTTTTAAATGAGCCAAGCCTGTCATCCCAGCCTCCAGAGGCTGAGGCAGGAGGACCACAAGTTCAAGTCCAGCCTCAGCAACTTAGCAAGACCCTGTAACTCAGGTATAAGTACCCCTGGGTTCAATCCCCAGTTCCAAAAAAAAAAAAAAAAAAACATAACTAAATAAGAAATAGACGAGTGAATTCCATGGCACACCAATTATATCTCAGAGGAGATATATATATAATATATATATGCCCACATACACACACAGACATAAAATCATTAGTTGATGGAGAAGAAGCATTTTTTAGTTTACAAAGTTCATGTCTTCATGGTCTTTTTATTTATTTTCTTTGGGGAGGATACCAGGGATGGAACTCAGGGGCACTTGGCCACAGAGCCCCATCCCAGCCCTATTCTGCATTTTATTTTTATTTTTTATTTTTTTAGAATTTTTAATATTTATTTTTTAGTTCTCGGTGGACGCAACATCTTTGTTGGTATGTGGTGCTGAGGATGGAACCCGGGCCGCACGCATGCCAGGCGAGCGTGCTACCGCCTGAGCCCCATCCCCAGCCCTGCATTTTATGTAGAGACAGGGCCTCACTGAGTTGCTTAGCACCTTGCTGTTGCTGAGGCCGCCTTTGAACTTGCCATCCTCCTGTGTCAACCTCCTGAGCCACTGGGATTACAGGCACCAGTGCTTTTGGCTTCATGGTCTTTTTAATCTTCAAAATGCCCAGGGTGTTTTTAAAATATTTTTTAGTTGTCAGTGGGCCTTTATTTGTTTATATGTGGTGCTGAGAATCGAACCCAGGGCCTCCCACATGCCAGGCAAGTGCCCCTACCACGGAGCCCTAACTCCAGCCCCATGCCCAGGGGAGTTTAAAGAATGTCTGCCAACTGACAGGGTGGCACACACCTGGAACCCCAGCTCCTCAGGAAGCTGGGCAGGGAGATGGCAAGGCCCAGGCCAGCCTGGGCAACTTAGGAGGCCCTGTGCCAGCAATAGACAGGGCTGGGGCGTGGAGCACTGGCACGGTCCCTGCTTCAGTCCCTGACACCCCTCCCCCCAACACAGAGACCGTCTCTCAGGTACAACAGAAGCCACCCAGGTGCTGAGGCTGAAGGTGGGAAGGGCGTGAGCCTGGGCCCAGCTCTGAGCCTCTTGCTCTTCCTGCTGAGCACACACATGTGCACACACACCCAAGCTGCTTTTCTTTTCTCGGCCCCCGTTTACCAACGGTGAGTGTCATATCTCCCTCGAGTCCTCGGGAGATGGCAGGTGAACCAGGGGTCAACGGTCCTTAGACGCTGGGCCAGATGGCCTCACGTTTTTGCTCTGGTTTTCAGTGTTCTTTCTTCTCTGACCCCAGGGAAGAGGAGATAAGGGAATTTCCCTGGCTGCTCTATCGGGCACTGCAGAGCTGGGGGACTTAGGCCCCAAGATTTTACAAGAATTCACACCTGGTTTTGGGAATCAGAGGCGACACCCCCAGAGGAAAGTCTGAGAGACAGAGATGGGGGGCAGGGGTTGAGAGAGAGAGAGATCCAGGAAAATTCTAGTACCCAGGGTTTCTGAGCCTGATGGGTCCCTATGACAATTCTAGAACATTCTGTGTAGCCGTTCATCTGCCTGGAAGCCCACACAGTCTACTCTGTCCTGTCGGTCATCTTGGCTCCCTTCAGAGGGAAGATCTGGAGGAAAATGTCCACAGCGCTTTCTTTCTTATTCACTGACCGGGGCACCTCGTGTGGTTAAAGTTCCCCCGATTGATAAAAATAATCAAATAGAATTCCAGAAAATAACGGCAACCAAGAAAGTAAAGCAGAAGATAGGAAAGATGGTCATTAGGGCTTAGGAACATTTAACTTTTAAAATCATTTAATATGTTTGAAAAATCTTATGTAAACTAATCATAATATGATGAGGAAACCGGTAAGATGTTAAACCAAATTAAGGAGAATTTGAAGAACTATCCGTCGACAAACAAGAAACGCAAGAAGGTATTTACAAATAGAAGTAAAATGTGCTGTCCTGAAGGAACGTGGCTTTTCATGAACAAGAACTGGTGGCCATTTCTCTCGGTTTTCTACAACTCGGGGAGTCCAGAAGTGGTTCAAAGATAGCAAAAGGCAGTTTAGGAGGCTGAGGCAGGATGATGTCCAGTTCAAAGCCAGCCTCAGCACAACACAGTGAGACACTGTCTCTAAATAAATATAAAAGTGGGCTGGCGATGTACAGAGGGCCCTCAGGATAGGCCAACATGCAGTTTCTTGCCTTGGAGCACTTTTTTAAATGGACCTCAGAGAGACTGCTTCCCAGGAGATGACCTATGAGCAGAGATCTAAAGAAGACAGCCAGGTGACCACTTAGAAATGAGACACAGCGCAGGCAAAGGCCCTGAGGTGGGCCTGAGCTGCTTACTTACCCGGAGCAGCCCAGAAGCCAGGGGGCTGCAGCCAGCCTCAGGGGTCACCGCGGTGAGTGTTTTGGACTTTAGCTCTTCCACCGAGCCACACCCCCAGCCCTGGACTTCTTCATGCTTAAAGTGCCGTGGCTTCCTCTGTGGAAAGGAGCACGTCTCTGACACCACGGGGATGGAACCTGAGGACCTTTCAGACACACAAGGACACACGGTGTGTGACTCCGTGGACAGGAAACACCCAGGGAAGGAGAGTCCACAGCCTGGAAGTGAACTCCTGGATGCAGGGGGCTGGGGAGCGGACGGGGTGACTACTCATGGGGAAGAGTTTCTCTTAGGGTGATAGAATGTTCTAGATAGAGATGATGCTGGCTCAATTCTGAATATAAGAAATACTACTGAATTGTACATTTTTTTTTGGGGGGGGAGCAGTACTAGGGACTGAACCTAGAGGGTTTGTTTATGTACTTACTTGTGTATTCGCTTTAAAATTTTGAGATAGACCTTGCTAAATTGCCCAGACTGGCCTCAAACCCGTGGCCCTCCTGCCTCTGCCTCCTGAGTCACTGATCCTAGGTGTGTGTCACTAGGCCCAGCCTGGAAAATTCTTAGATGTAGCTCAGTGGTAAAGTGGCCTGGGTACAATTTTCACAATTTTTTTTTTTTTTAACAAACAGATAAACAAAAGAAAGAAACCAAAGATTGAGGTGGGGTGGCTGTATGCTTTTGTCAAACAACTGCTGTGCGCTAGCAGTGCATTTTATCATTGACTTTATGCCCCCATTAAACACACACACCCACACCTGCCCCCTAAAAAAAAAAAAAGAGCCGCTTCACCAAATAGCTACCAAATACCTAAATATATGCATCACCTTTGACTCAGAGATTCTGATCTAGAAATTTATCCAGAGAAGATAATGAAGGATGCACTTCAAGATTCAAATGCATGCCGCGCGTGGTGGCCATGTCTGTGATCCCGGTGACCTGGGAGGCTGAGGCAGGAGGATGGCAAGTTCGAGTCTAACCTCAGCAACTTAACAAGACCCTGCCTCAAAATAAAGAATAAAAGAGCTGTGGACGTAGCTCAGAGGTTAAGAGTTCCTGGGTTTAATCCTTGGTGCCAAAAAGAAAACAAGATTTAGATGCAAAGATGTTCAAAAGGTAGCATTGTTTATTAAAGCAGAACAGAGGCGATGTAATAGGAGTTTGGGTGAATAAATATCCAAGATTGATATTCAAAATATTTAACCACCTGATAAACAAGGGCGTGGAGTGGACGCTGTCCCACAGCCACGAGAGTCTGCTTCTTGTGTGAGCTGGTGGAAGGAGGGAGGCTGTTCAGCTGCAGAAACCATCTTGGAAATGAATGCATGTGAGATGCCAGGTCTGTCCAGTTGAGGAAGGTTGGGCTGGGGTGCAGCTCAGTGGCAGAGCACCTGTTTAGGGAGCTTGAGGCTGGGTTTCTGTCCCAGCACTGGAGAGAGAAAAGAGCATGCCCTGCACCAAACTCCCAGAGAGGCAGATCAGCACAACATCAGGAGAACCTTCTGGAAGACTTCGGGTGGAGTCTGATGGAGTCTCGTTCCAAAGTGCCAACAGCAGCTGACGTGGGCACAGTGGAGCTCGGTGGCGTGCGCCTGTAATCCCAGAGCCTTGGGAGGCTGCAGAGCGAAAGTTCAAAGCCAGCTGCAGCAACTTAGTGAGAACCCTGCCTCAGATAATAATAGAGAGCTGTGGATTTGGCTCAGTGCTTAAGCACCTCTGGCTTCAATCAGTACCAAAAATAAACAAGTAAATACATAAATAAACAGGTGGAAACAAGTCAAACGTCTGTGCACAGATGAGCGGACACACCCGATGCGGTCTGTCCACACACTGGAATATCATGCAGCCTTAAAAAGGAAGGGATCCTGACACCTACAGGAGTGTGGATGGACCTAGTGAAATGAGTCAGAGTACACACCACACGCTGCAGGATCCTCCTGCATGAAGCTCCCGGAGCCCTCAGAGCCACAGAGGCAGGAAATAGGAGGTGGGGCTAGTGTTGAAAGGGGCAGTGTGGGGTGATGGAAAGTTCTGGAGACGGACAGTGGGGACGGGTGCATAACATCAGGAATGCACTTAATACCACTGGGCTGTGCACTGGGAATGGACTACAATGGCTGGGCTGGGTGGCACATGCCTGTTCCAGCACTTGGGAGACGGAGGCAGGAGGATCACTTGAGCCCGGGAGTTCCAGAGCAGCCTGGGTGACATGGCAGAACGCATCTCTGAAAAAGAGAAAAGAACCGAGAGGAGTGGACCCTGGTGCCCACCACGTCCCTCCGTGGTGTTTGCGAGGGCACCCTTACTTTGTGTCGGGAACATTGCAAACCCAAGCTCCAATAACCCTGGATTCACAATGGGTAGAGCTGGCCTGCAGGTGAGCTGGCCTGCAGGGCCGCCTGGGTGCAGCCCCCTCCAGCGCGTCCTTGCAGGCTCACCGCAAAGTCCCCTGGGCTCCCTCTCCAAGGAACTCATAGTTACAGCTGACTTTTTTTTTTTTTTTTTTTTTTTGGTACTGGGGATTGAACCCAGGGGCACCTAACCACCGAGCCACATCCCCAGTCCTTTTTATTTGCTTATTTTGAGACAAAGTCTCACTAGGCTGCTAAGGCTGGCCTTGAACTTGCCATCCTCCTGCCTCAGCCTCCTGAGTCACTGGTATCACAGGCCTGTACCGCCACGCCTGGCTCTGCGGACCGCTAACACTGGAGCAGCCACCAGGGTGGCTAAACTGGGTGTGCAGGTGTGGAAATATTTCAGCACTGGCTGGCAAAGGGCTGCTCGTTGGGGTACCCCACGTGTCCCCAGTCCTGCTGACCCCGAGACAGCCCTGCGCATCACAGGAGGAATATGTTCTGAGCAGCAAACTGGCAGCCCCTGAGTTGACACCCGGGCAGACACCTGGAGGGGCACTGGCACCTGGGGGCTAGGAGCTTACTTTGTATTCACCCAGAAGGTAGCACGGAGAGCTGCTCTGGGCTGGTGCTAGGTCCACCCAAGCTCAGTCTTCCCATCTGTGCAATGGGCCCTTCAGGCTGAAGGGCCCTGCCGTCACCTAGCTCCAGCCCCTCTGCACAGGGGCGCTGGCCTCCTGGGCTGCTTCCTAGGTCCTGTCAGAACCGTGCCATGTGCTCCAACTGAGGGTGAAGGCCTGGCTCAAAGCCCCACTTGCCTACAGCTGTCCATAGTCTGGTCCACTTAGGGCTATGGATTTCATCTGGGGATCAATCCTGACTTCCAGGGGACACAGGCAGTGTCTGGGGACATTCATGGTTATCACATGCTCCTGGCACAGAGTGGATAGAGGCCAGGGGTGCTGCTGAGAACCCTGCAATGCCCAGGGTGCCCACCCAGAGAATGACATGGCCTCACGTCTGTGGGGCCCAGGAGAGAAGTCCTAACTGAAGTCTAACTTCGGTCCTGCATTTCTGCTTGCTTCTTCCCCCTCTGTGCTAGGTGGACAAGACAGGGACCCAGGGGAACTGTTCTGCAGCCAGGGTGCTCTGGGGGGTGGGCGGGCTTGAGCTTTACCTGTCTGGGATCAGTGGAGCCTGGAGAGGGACTCCAGATGAAGGAGGTCAGCCCTCTCCCGCAGCTGCGCAGGGTCACAAGTGGCCCCTGGGCTTCAGGCATGGGCGGTGCGGACGGGGAGAACGTGGCAGCCTTCTGGTGTGGCCAGTCCCGGGTTCTGTCTTTTTTTAAAAATCACCGCAATTTAGAGAGGGACTCCTCCCTCCCTCCCTGCCTCCCGCCGCCTGCCACGTGGGCTCCCCCTGGGGCGCAGGCTTCAGTTTCCCTTTGGTGTGGGGGTCGGGCTGGGGACCCGCGCACCGCACTGGCGGCGGCAGGTGCAGGGCCGGGTGGTCGCGGGGGCCAGCGCCCAGTCCCGGTCCCCTGCAGGTGCGGCTGCTGCGGGCTCCCTTTCCTGACTTCCCTGTTGACAAGGGGTCAAGGTCAAGCCTGCCTTGTGTGACCTTGAGCAGGGGACGCCAACCCCTCCTCACGGTGGCATCCTTTCCTGTTCCTCCCCAAAGCGGGGCTCAGAATCACGCTGCGCGGGGTGGTGGGCGACCTGGGCCCTGTGCGCGGCGGGGACAGCCCTGCCGTGTCCCCGCGGGCGGGGGTGGGGGCGGGGCAAGGGCAGGGGCCGACCCTCGCGGCCAGCGGGGGACCCTTGGCCCAGAAACCCCGGGAAGGAGGCCGCTGCTCCTGCTGCGGAGCGGGCGGGTGAGCACTGCCAGGCTGGAGGCCGCCGCCCGGGGGAGCCCAGCGCACCTGCCCGTTCCCAGGCCCGCGCTTCCGCCGCGACCTGGAGGCTCCCCGCCCCATCCGGGGCTCCCGGCAGGTGGCGGCGGGCTGCCCTGTCCCTCTGCTGGGCGTCCCTGGGCAGGGCCCGACCCCTCACCTCCTGTGCCCAGCACCCGCCGCGGGCGAGGCTGGCCAGGTGTTGGGGACTGTGGCCGAGTCACCGTTGGGAGGTTAGATGGCCAGGCCCGCTGGTGTGTGTCAGACCGTGGGAGGGCGGGGCCTTTAAAATTGGCTCTGTTGAGATAAGTCACCTGTAATACCGCCACCCAGGAGTTCCCTGGTTACACCACGTGTTCACCAAGTTGTGCCCCTCTTACCACTAATTCTAGAACACTCTGTCACCCTAAAGAAGCCCCCCCAGCCCTGCACCCCTGGATCCACGTGTCTCTGGACATCTCCTATTACTGGGTCACACACTGTGGCCTTGTGTGTCTGGCTCTCACTGAGCATGAGGTCCCCAGGTCCATCTATACTGCAGCTGTCACCTCGCTCCTCCTTGTGGCCTAGGACGCTCCAGGTGTGAATGGGCCAGGCTGTGCATACCCTCACTCATCAGGACATGGGGTGACCCCTCTGTGGTGTCCTGAGTCCAGCTGCTGTGAACCAGCGTAGAAGACAGGCGGCACTGCCCAGCACAACTGTGCCCCCCCCCCCCCAGCCAGCTACACCAGGGCCTGGCCTCTTCTGAGGGTGAAAAGCCCACTATGAAAATCGGCACATAAAAATAAAAATGGCGGGCTGGACGGCAGGGCGCTGCTTAGCACAAGATGGCTCTGGGCTCCACCCCAGCACTGCAAAAATAAATAAAGTTAATTTTTTTCCAATTAAAAAACCAGGGTGCAGCTGGGCGCAGTAGTGCATGCCTATAATCTCAGAGACTTGGGAGGCTGAGGCAAGAGGATGGTGACTTCAAAGCCAGCCTAGCCAACGGCAAGGCGCCGAGCAGCTCAGTGCGACCCTGTCTCTAAGTAAAATACAAAATAGGGCTGGGGTGTGGCTCGGTGGTCGAGAACCCCGAGTTCAATCCCTGGTACCAAAACAACAACAACAAAAAAAAAACTGGGGTGCAATGGCACAGGCCTGTAATCCCAGGGATTGAGAGCTGAGGCAAGCAGGTCGCAAGTTCAAGGCTCTGAGTAACTTAGAGGGACCCTGTCCCCACTAGAAAACAGGAAGCCACGTTATTTATTTGTTCTATGTAACAAATCATGTCCCTACGATGCGGAGACAGGAGACAGGGCTCCTGGAGGTGATGTGGTGGGCTCGGCCCGGGGTGGCTCCACTTGCCCCCAACCACCCCTAGGCCCTGTGCTGTCCCCAGCCAGGCTCCTGGGAGCTTGTGGGGGGCAGGGCTGCTGGGAGCCACAGAGGAGCAGGGACAGGGGCAGAAGGGGGCCAGGAGGAGGAGCAGCGAGGGGAGGCAGGTGCACTGCCCTGCTCTGGGGCTCCCTCCCCAACATCGTGCTCTCCGTGGGTGAGCGGCAGCAGCACCTTCACTGGGGGCCACCATGAGAGGGAGGACTCCCTCCTCACCCAGCCTGGCTCTGCAGCCACAGGACGCTGACCCTGAGTCAAGGTCATTTCCCCCTCGCTGCACTCTGGGGGTGTTGGGCATGAGGCAGAGACCCCCTGAAGTCGGGCACCCAGGGAGGCAGGGAGGAGGCGGTGGCTAGGTCCTGAGGGACCAGGTGAAGAGGCTCAGAGGCCAGCACCCGGAATGGACGTTGGCTTCCTGCGTCCTGGGGGTGGGGGCCCAGATAGGGGGGACAGGGTGGCTGAAGCCAGTCAGCAGGGGTCCATTGAGGCCTGAGGGCTCAGTGTGAGAGGAAGGGGGCTCAGGGGCTCTGTATCTCCACTAGCAGGGGCAGGGGCAGGCCAGTGTGGGGAGAATACCCATGGGGTGACAGTTACCGTCCCAGACACCTCCAGCCTTCCTGGCCACTGCCCAGCGACCCCACAGCCAGCAGGGGTGCCCACACTTGCCCCCCTCTTCCCACCTGGAGGGAGGCTGGGGCAACCCTCTGTCCCTCTGGGGCTCTCCACAGGAGGGACAGCTCAACGCTGCCCACAGTGTCCTCTTGACTTTTTGTGGAGCTGGAGGAAACCCAGGGCCTCAGACACGCTCTGCCACTGAGCCACGTCCTCAGCCCCTAGTTCAGGTTTATTTTGAGCCGGTCTCACGAAGTTGCTGAGGCTGGCCTTGAACTTGCGATTCTCCTGCCTCGGACTCCTGAGTCACTGGGATGACAGGCGAGGCCACCAAGCAGGGCCAACATTCAGAGTTCTTCACGAGGAATCCGAGTGGTCAGGCTTCCCCGGGGCCACCACCTATTGCTCCCCCAAAGGCCACAGAGGGTTGACCGGTTGGCGAGTTCCCGCTGGCAACTGCCAAGGAGTGCCCCTGCCCACCCTTCTCTACACCCCCCAGAAATTAAAGGGTGGGTGCTGGGCTGGGCGGGGGCCTCCCAGCCCTCTGGCACACGCCTCTGCCCCAGGCCTAGGGCCTGGCCACGCAAGGCTCCCGGGGACCCACTGCCAGCCCTGCTCAGCAGCTGCTTGGCCTGGGACACTGCCCCCACCCCTGGGATCTGGCCGTCTGGGCTCCGCTCGTCCCCGAGGCTGCGGCGGGCTCTCTCCTCACTTCTGGACCTTGGCACCTCAGCCCAGCTGGGCTTTAGCAGAGGGCCAGTCTCTGGTCTTCTGGGGCCCCGCAGGCGCTGTGGGGGAGCCCCGTGTTTGTGTCCTGGAGTTACATGGACAGCAGGGTCATGGAACCACAAGTCACCTCACCTGGCTGGGGCTCAGGGCCACAGAGATGACATGGGGACAGGAGACCGTCTGGCCCACTTCATGAGGGCACACGGGAAAGGGTGGCTGTGGTCACAGGCCCCAGGGCCAAGGATGGGCTCCTTCCTAGGAGCTGTCTCCCTTAGCCTCCGCACACAGGGTCACCAAGGGGCAGAGGGGCAGGACCTTCCCTCAGGTCACAGGTGGGGACTACCGGGAGCCCCTTGCCCGGAGCCTGAGGCCCAGGTGGTGGCTGTGGTGGGTCCTGCCCTGGCCAGCCCTGTCCCCAAGTGTGCTCTGTGGGCTTCAGGCTGTCGCCTGGGAAGCTGGGCAGAACCCTGAGCTTGGCCCTCAGGCCCCCGGGCCGCATGCCCAGCCTCTCCACTGCCTCCCCACAGCCCAAGCCAGGCCACGTTGCCACAGGGACCACAGAACAGGTCGCACCGGCACAGGGACCCACTGGGCCTGTTGCTCCAGGTGTGCGAGCAGGCACACCTGGTGGCGCGCGGGGGCAGGGCGGCCGGCCAGTTTCGTTTTGAGCTAGGCCTCCTCCTTCCTCACCCTGCGCTGCGGCTGGCTTTCTGGGAAACCCTGTAGCGGCTTCCTCTGAACCCTCTTAACCCGGCCGGAGTCCTCAGTGAGTTCCGGCACCAGGCTTCCTGCCGGAGACACCTCCGCCCCAGGAGACTCAGCCCCGGGGCCTACCCGTCCACCTTCCAGAAGGTTCTGGGGTGCCCCTGCCAGCATCCCCTTCACACTGAGGCCCAGGCTCTGGACTCAGAAGCTTGCTGGCCCTGGTAAGGGCTGTCTCTGATCATGGCCTAGCCCCTTTGGAACTGTGGACTCCGGGCCAGGCTGTCCTCTGGGGAGGTGTCCTGGGCACTGCAGGGTGCTGGACTGTGGCCTCCACCCACACCAGGTTAGGAGCTCTCCCAGTCCTGAGAGCCACCAATGTTCCCGGATGTGGCCAAATGTTGGGGCAGGGGTGGTGGTGGTCAGGATTAGCCCAAGCCCTACCCCTGGGCAAATAACAGCTGGAGTGTCTGGGAGCAGTGGCCCCCGGGGCACCCATGGGCACTGAGAGCAAACATGTTCCACCTCCGCAGCAAAATAAAATGTGAAAAGCACACTAGCAACTTCCCTTCAGCCACAGGTTAAGTGCTGACACTCTGCTCCACCCGGTCACAGAAACACTCCAGGTGAATGCCACCCGTCTGTCTCCCTCTAGTTCCCGGGCAGGGTGCAGCCTGGAGCCTGAGGCGCAGCCAGCTCTACAAACCTGTTTTGTCATTACCTGCCCCGCCCCGGAGCCCCCAGCACTCAGCGCTATTAGGGTCAGAGAAGGAAATGCAGCGGACCCAGGGCCAGGGCTGGTCCCATGTGGAGAATTCCACAGGATGAGCTGGCAGGCGGTTGCCCAGGACCCCGAATTAATAACTAAAACCCTTAGGGCTGGGGTGCAGCGGGGTGGCAGAGCGCCTGCCTAGCATGTGCCAGGTTTCACGTCCCATCCCCAGAATTAGAAAACAGCACTGCGCCTCACTGAGTGGGGACTCAGGCGGGTCCTCTGTGGCCAACGGCCTGGTGGGGGAAGCCAGGAGTGACCTGGCTGGTGTCGCATGTGGCTGGGGAGCATCGAGCGTGCAGGCATGGGAACGGGGTCTGGCCGGCTGCCAGGCAGGCACACTGCCCTCTGGGGTGCTGCTGCCAGGCAGAGCTAGGGAGAACCTGGCAAACGCTCTAAGCCATCTTCCCCCAACCACAGGTCAACCCTGCTCTCCTTGATCTGGGCGTTTCTGCCACTCGCACATGGGGCAGTGCTGCCAGCACACCTCCAGCACATCTACTCGTTTTGTGATGCTGGACATGGAACCCAGGGCCTCAAAGGAACTATCCACTGGGCCACACCCCAACTGGCCTTTTTCCTTGGTCAAAACAAGGAACCCAACACTTTATGAAAAGTCTCCCAGCCACAGGGAGCTCGGGGAACAAGCTGGGAGCGCCCGCGGCCTGCTGCAGTGCCACCTTGCAACTCACGCCCCAAACAACCACTCGACATGATTCACAGAGCCCACCTGCTGCCCAGAGAATCTGTGGCCAGCAGTGGGAGCAAGGGCCAGGCGTCTGGGCCTCCAGCTGTGGAGAAGGGCCGGCCTGGATTAGAGGTGGCCAAGGGTGGGGATGACTGCAGGCAGCGTGGGGAGGCCAGGGGAGACCCTGGAAGCCAGCAGTGGAGGGAAACGGGGAGGCCAGGGTTTGTGTTCTTGGCAGTACCTGGAGCAAACCCAGGGCTGCTCTCCACTGAGCCGCGTCCCCAGCCCCTTTTATTTTTTGAGACAGGGTCTCCTTAAGTTACCAAAGATGGCCTTGGACTTGCAGTCCTGCTTCTGCCTCCCAAAAACCTAAACTCTAAGAGGGTTTGGGCAGAAACCAGCAACGCTGTTTGAATGAGGCACCAACTCATGTCCTCTTTGGTGTCTGCAGAAAAAAAAAAAAAACAATACAGGACTAAAAAGTCTCCCAAGAAAAGATGGTGCTCTGGCCCTCTGCAGCAGCACAGGGCCCGCGGCCCACAGAGAAGTGCGGCCTGTGCGCCGTGCTCAGGAGCATGGAGGGGCTGCTCTGGGCCGCAGCTGCTTCAGAGGCCAGAGGGAGGCCTTGCAAGCAGCCCAGATGCGGCTTCCCTGGGTGAGTGGGCTGAGGTTACGCAGCCTTGAAGGCAGGATGGCTGGGCCTCGGGCCATGCAGGGACCACAGAGGAGGGCCCAACAGGAATGAAGGACGACACGGGAACTGGGACAGGACCTCATCCGCTTTGCTTGTAACCAACTGGGGCTGAGCAGCTGGCGGCCCTCAGGAGAGTGACGTGCCTGGGCACTGGCTTGTGATTCGTGGGGCAGGCACCGGTGACAGCCACCACATCTGTGGGGCCTGTTGCAAGTGCAGGGACACAGGCCTTATCTGCTGCATCTGCTGGGGTTTCAACCACACAGAGCGTGGAGACCAGCACTTCCTCTCTGCAGAGCTGTTTCAGCTTAGCCCCGGGGAGGGAGTGTGCTCCCTGGAGCCTGGAGAGGCCTCCCTGGTGTGCTGGGCAGGAGGCAGGGCTGCCTCCTGTCCAGACTCATGGCGAGGGGCCGAGCAGCCAGAGGGGGAGGCAAGGAAGTGGTCCCACTGCAGGCCCTCGGCCCCTGGCCCCCGGCTTTCCAGGTGAGATGCTGAGGCAGGGCCTGGGCACTGGGGCTTCAGCCCTGGAGGGCAGTGGCGGCCCTGATCCTCGGTGGCCTCCAGGGAAGAGACCAACACGGAGAAGACCCGCGCAGCAAGGAGGCGCAGTGGGCAGCGTTTGCTTTTCCTCTCCCTGTTTTGTTTTAAACTAAGTAAGCAGGTTCCTAGACGGTGACAGGAGCAGTGTCCCTCCCAGGCCAGGCAGCAACCCAGGGGACATGAGGACACAAATGTTCCCAGGGCAGGAGGGGCCAGAGGGTGGGCACAGATGGGACAGGCAGGCGGCCAGACGCGGGAGCCCGGGTGGCCGTCACACAGCGGTGCGCGTGGGTGTGCTGGGCTGGTTGAGCCGCAGGGTCCTGCACAGCCAGCCGGCGAAGTCCACCTCTTCAGCCTCTGAGCGCTTGATGAAGGCATGGCCCTGCAAGGGAGAGGAGCTGAGGGCTGGGCACGGTGGGCGCCGACCCAGGGAGTGCCAAGGGCCACCCAGGACCACATACTTGGCTTCAGGGGGACCCAAGCGCTCAGTAATGCGGAAATGACACAGAAGTGACGCCTGCAGCTGGGGCAGGGCGGGAACACCAGCCCCACAGCCTGAGCTCCCTTCAGCATGCTGGACACGGGGGAGGGGCTCTTCTCTGGAGTGGGTGTCCCTGGCCTCTACTGGACAACCCCCGAGACAGGACCACTCCACCAAGGACATCTGATCAGGAACAGCCCCATCTGCCAAGGGAGCTCTCTGCATGGTTCCCAACTCAAAGAATGTCCATTAAGTCAGTCACTGGCCACAAAGCTCTGGAGCCCCGAAATGTGGCTCAGGGACGAGGGTGCACTGCTGAGGAGCTGGGGCAGGAGGGGCTTCAGGGTCACCAGAGGGTGTCATTTGGGATACATGCCCCTGACTGAGTCAAGAACACAACTGGACTGGCACATCCAGTTGGCTGGCACAAGAGTGGTGAGCAGGCTCCTACCCGTGCCCGGGCTGAGCCAGGGCCTCCCGTGTGCAGCAAGTGCGAACCACCAAGCCTTGCCCCAGAGCCCTGGGTGACTTTTAAGGAGTTCAGACACCTGGTGCCCTGCTCCACCGCCCTGCACAGGTGTTGCTTCTGTCATACACTTAAGATCTGGGTGGGTGCAGGGCCCTCTAGAGAAGCAGCCGGAGACGACCCCTTCCCACCCAGGCCTTGTGCTCCTACCACAGCCAAGGGTCTCAAAACTCAGCTGTCCCCACAACCAACTGATGGGGGCCATCCTGGAGGAGGCACTGAAGTGGGCCTCCTGGGCAGGGGGCAGCCAGTTGGCACAAGGGCATCCAAGAGTCCTGAGGTGAAGCACTGCAGGGCCAAGGAGGGCACAGCGAGGAAGCGGCAGGCTGTGCAGCCTGACCCATGGGGCCTACTGGCGCCACAGGCAAAGGGCACAGCTTGCGTTTTCAAAATGCCCTGTACCGACATCTCCACCGTGGACTTGGGAGACTGAGAATCAACGTCTGTGTCTCTAACGCAAAGCTCTTTCTTGGGGCACATGAAGCAGCGGCTATCTAGGATGGACAGCAGCTCAGACCCGATGAGGCCTGCTGACTTGTGCTGGGGACATGCTGACCATGGGCGGTGGATGCGGCTGGGAGGGCTCGTGTCGGGCCTGCCTGCCCAGGAGAACATGCTGGCTGGGCCCCAGGTGGCTGTCTCCTTGTTCCCACCTGCTGGGGAGGCAAGCTCTGGCCAATAGCCGGGTGTAGCAAGAAGTGTGAGCTTTAAGGACACCTGCAGTCACCTCCAGGGTGCAGAAACCTTGGCCTGCTTGGGGGAGTTTGGCCAGGGCGGAGCATCTGAGCACACCAAGAGCACATCCCGAGCCTCAGGGGGATACCGCCCAGAGCGACAGAGCACCCAGGCGCTGAGTGGGACTCACCCAGGGTGTATGACAAAGGCAGTCACCTCGCCAGGCCACAGGAGCTGGGAGCTGCTCAGGACTAAGGGCCCGGCCCACAGCCACCCAGTGCCTGAAGCGGACACTGCCCAGGAACCCTGGTGCCATCCTTCTGGAGAAACACACTCTGCTCTCCCAGCCCTGCGCCCAGCCAGCTTGGACTCCTCCTGCTCACTCACAGCAGGGCCCCACGTGCACCCTCTCCACACCCAGCCCAGGGTCCAAGGGCACCACTCACCATGAGCATCTTCAGATCTGCTCGTTCTGCTGGGTTCTTAATGAGGCTGGGGACAGGCACAAGACAGGGCAGTCAGTTGGTGGCTCGGGGGCCAGTGTTTTGGACTGTGGTGAGGCTGCTTGTGTCACCCCAGCCCATGAGGAGACCTGTGCAGGAGCCTGGGACTCTGGTTCACTGCTGCCTAGCCACCTGGCTCCTGCCCAGACAGACACGGGGCTCCATCACTGCCTCCGGTCTCCAGAGCAAGACGCCCCCGGGAGAGAGTAGGACAAAGGCCTGAGGGGGAGGCAAGGGGAAAGGGGCGGGAGCCCCTCCTGCCTGGGCACAGCTGGCAGCAGCCATAGATGTGTATCTTTCTACCACATCCCCAGCTCTGGTTATTACTGGAGACGGGGTTTGCTAAGTTACCGAGCTTGGCCTTGAACTGGCCACCCTCTTCCCTCAACCTCCTCGGCCCCTACAGGTAGATCTCTAATAAAAACGCCAAGCTCAGAGGCCCAGGGTCAAAATGGAAGTTTTTCCTTTAAAAAAACAGAACAGCCTGAGGACAGCAGCTCAAAGCAGCTCAGGGCTGCAGAGTGGTTCTCAGACACAAAGGGCCACCAGGGCACATCTGATGGGTGACATCCACAGGCGGCTGCCTCCAGGGCACCAGGGTGCTGCATGAGGCCCCAGCACGGACACTGCAGGTTCCTTGATGG
Organism: Ictidomys tridecemlineatus; assembly: GCF_052094955.1. Lineage (NCBI taxonomy): Eukaryota > Metazoa > Chordata > Mammalia > Rodentia > Sciuridae > Ictidomys > Ictidomys tridecemlineatus. The sequence goes on from NC_135478.1 coordinate 2,455,071, forward strand.
GCAGGAGAATCCAAGTAGGAGACCCCAGGAGAGACCTGCTGGGCAGGCACTCCTCCCTCCTGCCAGTGGACAGCAGGTGGCGGCTGCGGATAGACCAAGGACCCAATCCAGGTTCATGCACAATTTTGGGGGCAAGCGGGGAGGGCAGGTGGGAGCCACATCCCGGAAAGGGCCTCTGGCTCTCCTGGGGGTTTTAAGTGCCTGCCAAATCCTGCCACCGACTGCAGGATTCTCTAGGGACATCAGTGGGACCGAGAGCAGGAAGAGCTCGAGTGAGCTGACGGGGGTCAGGGCCCCTCCTGCCCCGCTGCGCACGGCCATGCCAGTCCTCACCATTTATGCACGAATTCCTGGAAGTGTGGGCTGAACACGCCACTGGGTAGCTTGGGAGGTGGCTGTGGGGAGACAGAGGGCAGGTCAGCACATGTGGCCTTGGGCCCCCCACCTGACCTCTCCTGGCCCTTGCTGCAAGCAGAGAACAGCCTCCCCTCTTCCCACTGCACAACGCACTGACTGGGCACGACGGGGCAGAGCAGGGCAGGCTTATCATCCCATGGACCACGTCATCCCTCCAGGATCCAAGCCTGGGCTGCTGCCTCCCTGGTCAGCACTGCACGGGGCCAGCTGCTGCCCAGGTTTGTGCGCAAGCACTGTGGGGAGTCTGACGGTCTAGCCCTGAGAACGACCCCAGATAGGGGGGCACCTTGATGCTCAGGGTGTTTGACGTGCTCACAGCACCTGGGGATCCCTGCCAATGGCAGGGAAAGCCACGTCACCAGGGGCACCCCATCCTGTCATTTCACCACCTAACCAAGGGACAAGCCTAATCCTGCAGCAGACTGGCCACTCTGTCGTTTCCCTGGCTCTAGTGGACCCGAGGACGTGGTCAACAGGGTAGTTCCAGGGTCCAGGCTGTGTCCCTCCTGATTACCAGCCCTGAGGTCAGCGGCTCATCTGCGCAGGACACGGCCACACTATCTGCTTTTGGGGCATCTGGGAGGAGCCACCAAAGACCCCGAAAGAGCAGGAAGGGAAAAAATGGCCCATTCCCCAGAGCCCTGCTGCAGAGTCAGCCCATCCCTCTGGAGCCAAGCGTCCTCCCCAGACGAGGGTGGCAGGCAAGGGGATTAAAGCCCTTGACTCCACGATGCTCAAACGAGGACTAGGACATGCTGGGGGACAGGGCCTGAGGCCCAGCCTGGCTCTGGGCCCAGCACGGGCAGACTGGGGCATCTCTGGATACAGAGAGGGGTTGCAATGGGGATTCTGGATTCGTCTTCCTTAAGGAAAAAAGACCCCCCGGGGAAGGGGAGAACCTGTGCGGCCCGAGAGGAGAGGTGGCAGTGGCTTGCACACCAGTCAACCATCCACAAAAAGGAGCACCCCAGGGCGGCCCCCTTGCTTGGGCAGCACATGGGCAGAGTCCCTAGGAGGAACCAGCACCGGAGGCCTCCTCACGCACCTCATTCACAATGTAGTCCAGCAGCTCGAAGATGGCCATGGCTGGCCGGCTGTCCATCCCGTGACCTACACAGTGGGGGACAGAAGTGGGTGAGACTGGCAGATGACAGCCCCATGTGCAGGTGAAGGTCTGGGGGTGCTGGGCACACTGGGCGCCATCACAGCCACTAGCTTATGACAGCAGCAAAACTTTGGGGAGGTGGCAGTGGCCAGGGTCTGGCCTCTGGCTCCTGAGCTTGCTCCTTGGGAGGAGACTGCTCTCCTGAGCCCCCCATGAACTCAAACAAAAAAGCCACAACAAACACGAGTGCTTTGGAAGAGCCACGCTTGGCAGTGCCTTGGGAGGTGCCAGAGCCACGGCCCTGCTCCTGAGCTGCAGGCTGGGCGGGGGAGGGGGCCCACAGTAAGGACAGCAGCATGACCTTGCACAGAGCCACTGGTGGTGACAGAGGCAGGCCCCAGATGCCACTTGGAACAGGAAGCTGGCAGGGGGTGGCTGACCCCTGTCCGAGACCCAGCTGGCCAGGTCTGGGCTCAGCAGCTGGACTTTCGCCTCCTGCCTGTTCTGAAATGGGCACGGAGGCCAGGGCATGGGCTGGGGGAGGTGCTGGCAGGCAGGTGGCTGCCATCTAGTGGGGCTGGGAGGGGCAGGGCCAGGCCTGAGGACAAAGACCTGGGAACTCTCCCCTGGAATGAGACCAAGACACCCATGTGGTCTTCTGCAGCAGCACACAGAGGAGGAACGGGGCTTGGGCGATGCTGTCACCTCCCCACATGCCCAGCCATGGGGTGGCTAAACCCAGAGCAGCCCACCCTCAGAATGGAATATTCTCGAGCCCTTAAAATGAGTATGGAGGTACCCGAGGACCTCGTGCTCATTGAGAACCAGACAGAAGAGACAGTGTGTGACCCAGTGACAGGACATGGATCTATGGGTGCAGGGGCTGGGGACGGGATGGGGGTTGCTCCTGGGGACAAGGCTTGCTATTCAGGTGATGGAATGCCCTGGAACTAAAGGCGGCAGGACACCGAGGTGCTGAAGCCCTGAGCTGGGCACCTACCCGAGGCGAGGCAGGGGGTGGAGGTCCTGCTTCCACAGAGCAGCTGCGATACTGCAGGCTCAGGGCGCACCCCGACTTGGGAAAGACAGGACCCAGGGGTCCAGAAACTGCTCTGGGGCTCTGCTGCCTGTCCGGGACCCTCCCCTACTCTCTCCCCCAGAGTGAGCGAGGCGTCCTCGGGAAGGGTCCCCCGCATCCTCCGGGGCCCCGGTGGTCAAATCCAATAGTCCTAAGGATGTTCCGAGTCAAGGTCTTGGGTTTAGAGCTCCAGGATGGCCCGGCCCTAAGTAGTAGGTGCCTGGGGCAATTCCTGCCACTCAAGTGCACAGTTGACGTTTCCCTGATAAAATGCTGGAGAACCCATCCAGCGACCTGGCCAGCTGCTAGCAACAGCTGCGACACCCCGGGCACACCAGGTCTGGGGCGCTTGCTGTTTCCAGCTCGTCCCCAGAAACCCCAGCACCATGAGAGGACTGCTGACTAGCGGGACGATCCAGGGGGACAGGTGGTGCTGAGGGAGCCAGAGAGCGGCAGCTGCCATCCCGGGCACAGCAGTGCCTGCATGGGTCACACTACCCGCCAGGAGTCTCAGACTCAGGCCATACCGCTGATGGGGCGCCCAGGGGGTCTCGGCCGGGGTGAGGTGCTGTGGGGCTCTCCTTCTGCACCGTTGCCCACGGGCCTGCCGAAGATGGCCTCCAGCTCCTTGGCATCGGGTGGGGGAATGGGGTACCTCCCGATAGACAGCTCCACCAAGGACAGGCCCATGCTCCAGATGTCCGACTGCACCGAATAGTGTGTGCCTTGCAATCGCTCTGGCTGCCAGAGAGACGGGAGGGAGGAGTGCGCAGAGGGCCAGCACCTGCAGTCCAGGGACCGCTGTGACCCAGCCCACTTCCCCTGCCAGGGACCAGAGCAGTGGGAGGATGCAGAGCCACATCCCTCCATGCCCACAGGGTGTGCACGAGGCCTGGGGACTGAGGCCCCCAGAGGCCCACAGCACTGGGAGCTTCTGCAGAGGCTGATCCCCCGCTCTGTGCAGGGCGAGACTGGCTTCTCAGATCCCAGGCCCCCTGCAGATTCCGGGGCACCCAGGTATCTCTGAAGGCACCAAGAAAGTCTGATCTCAGTTCAGAAAGTAGGAAGTGCTCTGGGCTGGATGGTGGCCGACCCAGGCAGGACACAGGACTCGGCCGCAGAGGAAAGCCAGATGTGGAAAACAGACTAGGGGGACCTGTGGGCTCCCTGTGGGTCTGGGTGGGACAGGGGAGGCCTGGAGGGACTTACAGACATGTAGGACCGCGTTCCCACGAAGGAGTTGGCCATGGAATCGATGAGCTGCCCGCTCACCCCGAAGTCGCACAGCTTGATCTCCCCTCTGGAGTTGACCAGGATGTTGGAGGGTTTCACATCTGAGGACAGGGCCAGCCAGGAGTGAGGGGCCATTGGGCACTGCGGTGGCCCGCCAGGCTCTGGGGACGGCACGAGCCTCCTTACCTCGGTGCATGATCTGATGCTTTTCTCGAAGGTATGCCAGGCCCCGGAGAACCTGCAAGGGCCGGGGACTGGGTGAGCAGGACAGGGGCAGCCCCTGCCCTGGCCCCAGCCACATCTAAGTAGCCAGTGTCTGGAATAGGCCATGGCGACCCTGTCTAGGTGGTGTTGACCTTCTCAGGTTTACAGCCAATAGAGGCCAACAAGGAGGCTGGCCTCCAGTGGTAGGGGGCGTGTGCAAACTATCTGGTTCCCACAAAGCCTGTGAGGGGCGTGTTGGTCCCCCCCACTTGAAAGAGGAGGGGCTGGTGCAGAGAGGCAGAGGCAGCCTGGGTCCTAGCACCAGGCTCAGCCCCACCAGCCCCACGGCATCTCCCGGGTGCTCAGGTTCGGGGGTGTGCTAAGGAACAGGTTAAGGTTCCAGCAGAACTGAACAGATTAGGGGTGCACTGGGCTGTTTTGCCAAGGGAAGCCTGGATGGCAGATTCCTCAGGAGGAAGTGGTCGACGATGGTGCCGACAACGGCTGTTTCTGGAATGCTGAGCGCCAGGCCCCAGCATCCCATCAGCCCTCCACCCGAGTGGGCAGGTGCACCTCCGGTCATTTTGTGGGCTCAGACGCAGGTTCTGGGAGCCACATTCTGTGGAGTCACAGAGCGGCAGGATCTAAATCCCCATGTTCTGCCAACTGTGGGGCTGGGGCTGGGGCCGGGACTCCTGCCCCGTCCCTCAGCTGCCCAGAGCACTTTTGGACAGTGAGGGGAGAATGGGGTCAGAGGTTTATTTCTGCCCCAGGCCCCCCCTTCAACCACCCTGACCAACGCGACCTGAGACCCCAGCCAGTGGTGTCTGCCTGCCATAAGATGGAGGGAAGATGGTGGCCATTCTGCTCATAGTTGTTCAACTGAGACCTTGGCTAGGCCTGAGATGTAGGGGTAGGGACAAGGACAATGACAGAAAATCTTAAAAGCTAGAAAGGACCTGCCACCTTCACCCAGCGGATGGGGATCCAAGGACCCTCAGAAACTTGCTCAGAAGTCCCACAGCCAGTGGAGACAGAATTGGCAACTCTCGGCAGGGCCCCACAAGCACCCCCACGGCTTTGAGCAGCTCCTGGACCCTGGCCATGAGGAAGGGGCTGGCAGAGGAAAGAGCGCCTCAGCTGGGAGGGATGCGCCGGGGTCCGTGGTGAGACTCACCGCAATGCTGACCTTCCCCAAGATCTCCTCGGGGATCCTCTTGGCCTCCTTCAACACCTGGTCCAGGGAGCCCCCGTCCTGCGTGAGAAACAGCTCTCAAGAGCCAGCCGGGCAGTGAGGGCTCCTTCTACTGCAGGAAGGCACCAGGCCAGGGCCAAGCGCGGCCGTCCAGCGCAGGCCAGGGACTCCTTCAGCTGTGGCCTCAGAGGCTGCGGGGCCACATCTACAGCTGGAAGTGAGGAGGAATAGCCCAGGGCACGCGTGTGTGTCCCACAACGCTTTCCAGTGGCCCACAGGGCCTGCTGCTGAGATGCCGCTTTCCTGAAGTCACATGGTAGGCGCTCTACTCTAGTTTCCACCCAAACCCTGACTGGGACAGAGACAGTCCCTAGGAGCTCACAAGGCTGTCTGTGCAGCCTGGGCGGTCGTTGGGAGTGGAACTTGAGCAGCTACCACATTGGCACATGCAAGCCACACACCAGCTTCTCGGGCCCCTGTCCTAGCCAGCACGCCAGGTGTGGTGTCACAGGCAGGAAAAAGGAGGAAGGGCAGGCTGGCTGGGGTCCACAGCCCCACCCTGGCATTCCCATAGAAACCCAAGTGCTTCCATTGCCAGCACCTGTGCAGGCTGCTCCCTGGCCTCCCTCCAGGGCAAGGTGAGGAAGGGCACCTAATCCTATGGGCCCTGGCCCGCAGGAGAGGTGCTCGGAAGGCCAGCTAGGGGACAGAGACATCTGAACTCCTCCTCTATTCTCCCGTCACCCATTCGTCATTGTGCCAGGCACCCTGCAAAAGACCTGCAGATAACCAACACTGGTTAGTCTCCCACCGTGTCTGGGTCGGGCCCCAAGTCCAACAGACAGACGAGGAAACAGAGATTATGTGTCCTTCACAAGGTGCCCAGGAGCAAAACCGGAGACCCAGGGGCTGCCCCAGGTGCCTGGGGAGAGAGAGGAGTCTGGACCACGCTACCAGGCCAGCCCTGGGCACCAGGTGGTGACAGAACCCTGCCAGGAGTCTACCGTTCTTGCCAACCTGTTTTGCAGGACCCCAAAGATGGCTTGGTCGCCAGGACATGCTTCCCTTCATTTGAGGGCAAGAGGAGAAGCAGCAGCCTCAGGGGTGCTGGGGCCCCGCTCTGCCCCACTGTGCTGTAGAACACTACAGAACCCTATGTGCTCTGAAGCTTCCAGGACCCACAGGTGACTATCGAGGAGCTCTGGGCAAAGGTGCCGGTCATGTGGGCAGAAGGACAGGTGTGGCCCCCGCCTGGAGAGCTAGGACCAGGTGTGCCAGTGAGCAGGACGACCAGGCAAGTGGCGCAGGAGGGAGTACACATGCTCTTCTTGCCCCATTCCTGCCTCCCCCTAAGGATTTGGAGCCACCACTGAGCTGCATCCCCAGCCCTTTTTTAAAATCTTATTTTGAGACAAGGTCTCATTTAACTTGCTAAAGCTGGCCTCAAACTTGTGACCCTCTTGCCTCAGCCTCTGGGAACAGCTGGGGCCATGGGCATGACCACTGTGCCTTCCTCTTGTTTGTATCAACTGACTTTAACAAAACTAGAAAAGCAAAAACAGATAATAAAGCTGAGGCTGTGGCTCGGTGGCAGAGCGCTTCCCTAGCACGCATGATGTACTGGGCTGGATCCCAGCACCACATGAAAATGAATAAATAAAATAAAGGTATTGCGTCCATCTACAACTTAAAAAAAAATCCCTAGTAACAGCTCCTTTCATTTTTAAATTTTTTTTTTTTTTTTTTTTTTTTTTTTTTTTTTTTTTTTTTTTTTTTAAAGAGAGAGTGAGAGAGGGGGACAGAGAGAGAGAGAGAGAGAGAGTTTTAACATTTATTTATTTATTTATTTTTCTTAGTTCTCGGCGGACACAACATCTTTGTTGGTATGTGGTGCTGCTGAGGATCGAACCCGGGCCGCACGCATACTAGGCGAGCGCGCTACCGCTTGAGCCACATCCCCAGCCCCTCATTTTTAAAATTTTGAGACAGGGTCTCACAAGGTGCTGAGGCCGCCTGTGAACCTGCCATTCTCCTGCCTCAGCTCCTGAACAGCTGGGATGACAGGTGTGGCCAGTGCCACCTCTTTTCATTCCAACTCCTCAGAGCTGCAATAAATATGTGCAGGACGAAGAAACAGAGAGCGTTTGCTGGGAGGAGCCGGGGGGCCAGTGGGGTCCAACAGGAATCTCCAGGAATCTCCCCAGTGCACACAAAACCCCTCCGTCTGCAGGGCAGAGAGGGGTGGTGGCTGCCTGCACATTTCCCACTGAGGACACTGGGGCCAATCAAATTGTAGTGCGTGTCCTGGGCACTGCAGGGCTCAGCAGCACCCTGGCCTCACCCACTCCATGCCAGGAGAACCCCCGTCACAACCAAAAGGTCCCCAGACATGGTCCACAGCCGGGGGCGGGGGTGGGGGGCAGGGGAAAAGGCAGGATCAGCGCCAGGGAGCCCCAGCCTGCAGCTGGGGAGTGCACAGCCTGCCAGCCTAAGTGGCCTGCCTGAGGCACGGGACAGGATGTGGTGGGGAAAACACGGCGCCCAGGTCTCTGTGACACCGATCTCACTCTGCATGACTAGACACTTTTTTTGCATGTGTGTTTTAAATGTTCCTGAAAACGTGTTGCTATTGAGCAAGTAATACACGAATACATTTTCTTATTAGAAAATTCAGATGTAATGCTAGGTGTCGTGCTGCATGTCTGTAATCTCGGGTTTGAGAGGCCAGGGTAACAGGATCACAGACTCAAGGCCAGCCTATCTCAAAATAAGACTTTTTAAAAAAGGGCTGGAATGAACTTAGTGGTGGAGCACCCTGGGTTAGTCCCAAGTATTAAAAAAAAAAAAAAAAAAAAAAAAAAAAGGCAGGCATTGATCACCCTCTCAGCCCCAGCAGTTCCACCTTCCGGCCCCAAAGTGTGACATACTCTTCTGGATCTTTCTTTTCTTCTTCTTTTTTAATTTATCTTTTATTTGGACATAATAGTTTTATTTTATTTATTTTTATGTGGTGCGGAGAATCGAACCCAGGACCTCGAACGTGCTAGGCAAGCGCTCTACCACTGAGCCCAGCCCCAGCCCTCTTCTGGATCTTTCCATGCATTCACACACACACCAACACGTAATGGGAAATAGAGTTGAAACAAACAGGCTCCCTCTGGCGTGTCCTTACAGCCCCACACACGTGGACTGCACTCGTGCGGCTTCATTCCCCACCACAGAGCCGTGCGGTGCCTCCGGATCCAGGGCTGCAGGCTCCTCACTGCTGCGCCTGGGATGCCTGGTCAGAGTTGACCAGACCTCAAGAATGCTGGGGTACCTCTGTGTGGTCAGCACACCACGGCCGCCCTCCCTGGCCCCTGGCCCCACTGCTCACTGGGTTCTGTCTGAGCTTTTCAATAGGTTCAGGCTGCAGAGAAGCAGCCAGCCCCACTGATCCCGAGTCCCAGGACCAACAGGAGCGGTGGTGAGCTGGGCCATGTGCACCAGAGCTGTGCGGCTCACAGCTCGCCGCGGTGTGGAGCTGAGGTGTCTCCTGAAGGCCCAGGGTTAGGGCTCCATCCCCAGCTTGGCACTGTTGGGAGGTGCTGGAGCTTTTACAAGGTGGATCTGCTGGGAGGTTAGGCCACTGCGTGTGGCCTGAAGGGACACTGGGACTCAGTCCCTCCTCCTTCCGTCTCTTGCTTCTCGGCCAGTGGTCTCCCCTGCCAGGCACGCCCCCCGTGGCCTGCTATCAGCACAGGCCCAAAGCAATAGCGAGCCAGAAGCAGCCTCTTCTCTCAGCCCGAGTTCCACAACAGAAAGCTCACACGGCGACAGTGGTCACCTTACAGTCACTAACTGCACGTCAGCACGTTAATCACTCGTTAGATAAAACACATCATGGTCACAATGACGTGACCACATAACTAGGAGTCTTGTCTTGAAAGCCAGACTCCACCAGACTGCAAACAAGCCGTCTGCACGTAAGTCTGCTGGGACAGAGGCCGAGACCTCCCTTTAGATCAGGACACTCCAACAGCCCAGGGACGCTACTGTGGCCTGGGTGTGGTGTGGCCCTCCAAGCCCTGTGTGGAAACGCAGCCCCCCCATGCCAGCACTGTCTGAGCCCTTTCAGGGTCACAGGCTCCACCTTCATGAGGAGAGATGGATGCTTCTCTGGGTATGTGGCAGGGGTAGACTCCCCTGGGGGTGGGTGGCTTCTAGGATAGCGGCTATTAGAAAGCAAGCAGCCCTTTGTGCCTCCTAGCACACCTGCTCGGCTTCACCTCCCCCAGCTATGACTGTGCATGTGCAGACGCGGCCTGTGCTCTCAGACTTCCCCACCTTTAGAACTATGACCCAATGAACCTCTTTCCTGTATAAACTACCCGCCATGACACTGTTACAGCAACTGAAAACACACTAAGCCAGGTACTAACCAGGCAGACTGTCATGCAACTGTAAGCACTGAGAAATGAAGAGGATGAAGAACAGGACCATGCTGCAGGGCAAGGAGGGTGCTTCCCTCTGTTCAGTGCTCACGCAGCACTGGGTGCTGTCCAGGACGAGCTTGTTAATGCTTACCCAGCAGGGACCCCTCCCTCCCCTGACTGCCCACAGAGAGCTGCCAGTCTTGCGTGAGACAGTGCATGTCCCCGACCAGTGAGCTCAGCCATGGCAGCCCCAGGACCCCCACAGAGACTCACTCCCACTTCAAATCTACACTCTAGGCTGTGGTCGTGGCTCAGTGGTAGAGCGCTCGCCTAGTATGCAGAAGGCACTGGGTTCCATCCTCGGCACCATATAAAAATGAATAAATAAAAGTATAAAAAAAGATCTATACTCTAGTGACTTGGGAAGCTTAGGCAAGGGGATCGTGAGTTCAAAGCCTAGTTGGGCCTCATCAACTAAGCGAGGCCCTAAGGAACTGAGACCCTGACTTTAAATAAAATTCAAAAGGGCCAGGGATGTGTCTCAGTGGTTAAGGGTCCCTGGATTCAATCTCTGGTACCAAAAAAAAAAAAGAAAAGAAAAAAAATCCACATCCTTTGCCCCGCCTCTTTCTGGTGCCAGGGACTGAACTCAGGGGTGCTCTACCACTGAGATACAGTCCCAGCCCTTTAAATTTTCTTTTTAAGGTAGGGGTCTCCAGAAGTTGCTAAGGGTCTTGTAAAATTGCCGAGAGTGGCTTTGAACTTGAAATCCTCAGCCTCCACATCTCTGGATTACAGGCGTGTGCACTGTGCCCTGCCTTTCGTCTGAGGTGTGGCTGTGTCGGCCACCCCAGGCTGCCGCGCATGTGCTGAACACTCCATCTCCTACTCCAGCGAGTCTGCCTGCCGTGGAAGCAAAGGGCAGGTCCTCAAAGCAGAGGAGGGCTCATGGCTCCCTCCTGAGAAGGGGCTGCATGGTGCCTGGCTACAGGGCTGGCCGCACTGGGACCACGTGCTAAGTACCCCTCTGAGTGGGGGACAGGAGATGAAGCACCCTCCTTCCCAGAGGGTAAGCAGGGAGCCTCTGGAACCACACCCCAGATAGGGAAGAAGGGGAGGAGGCAGGTCCCGCCCTGGGCGCTTTCTCCTCCCTCTGCCCTCTGGCCTTCCTGCACCTGGGCTTTGCAAGACAGACTCGCTCCTCCCAGGTGGGGAAGGGGCTCCCACATGAGTGGATTTGCTTGGACCCCACAGCTGAGTGGGACTCTTGCTCAAATTCATTTCCTGCCTTAGTTACAAAACTGTTGCAGGGGATGGTGTGCTCGCAAGGCTCAGCCAAGGGGACTTCAGACAACCAGTGCACCTTAGCTCTGCACAGGGAGCCCTGCAGCAGGCAGTCTGGCACCTGCAGCCAGGATGGGGGCCACTCCCCAGGCTCTGCAGCTCTCCCCACTTCTGCTTTTGATCCCACCCATTTCTGAGTTTCCAAACCACAGTATTCGAACAAGGGACCACAGTGAGCCCAACCGTGGTGGTTCAGGTGCCTAGCCCCAGCAGGACTAGGACCCTGGCTCTGGCTGGGTTGTGGGCAGGAGCGCCCTTTCCAGCAGCAGCTCGGTTCTCCATGCTCCCCTGAGCCCAGCCACTGCACTGTGGATCTCGCCCCGTGGTGCTCACTGGCACGCTGCACACAGCTGTACTCTAGATGGGGCAGCTCACAGGAGCAACTTGTGTGTCCCCCACAGGACCAGACAAGGACCACACAGGTCTAGCACACTGGAAACACGGTGCCCCAGGCAGAGACAGGGAATTCTCTCTAGGCTGACCAGGGACGACTTCCCCACCCTCCACAGAAACAGAGCTGAGAAGAGGGTGCCACTGAGAAACAGGACACACACAAGTAGGCCCCGGTGATACCCAAGGAACCCTCTGAAGCTGCTGAGCTGCTGCCTCTGAGGACAGGGGCTCTGAGGCCCCGGCAGGGAGACACCCTCCTCCCTGTGGTTCCTGGCCAGGTGCTCACCATGTGCTCCATGCAGATGCTGATCTCCCCGTCGCTGTAGAAGGCGCCGTAGAAGCCCACGATGTACGGGGAGTTGCACTCATGTAGGACCTGAAGCTCGCGGATGATCTGGTTCCGGATGGCTGGCTTGATCTCCAGGTGGATCAGCTGCAAAGAGTTGACAGCGGGTTACCTAGGGGTGTCCAGAAATGCGGGGGGCGGGGGACTGGTCCCTTGGCCCTGGAATGCACCACAGCATTCAAAACCAACCAAGGACCTTGCAACCCCACTCTGAGGAGTCTGCCCAAGAGGAGAAGTGATTGCCCACACACAACTGGGACCAGAATGTGCACCACAGTCTTCACGGAAGCCAGAGGGGGAACTGCCCCAGGGTCCACTGAAACAAAGCACGCTTCCTCCACACTCTGGAGTGTCACTTGGCCATGAGCAGGAGTGAGATGACACAGCTGCAGTACAGATGGACCTCAAGGACTCATGCTCACTAAGAACCAGACACAAAGGGCCAGAGTGGGTGACCCAGTGACAGGCAGGTCTAGGATAGGCAAGTCTAGAAACAGGATGTGAACTCATGGGGGCAGGGCCAGGGCGTGTTGGCTTAACCTTACAGGATTTCTTTGTGGGGTTGTGAGAATGTTCTTGAATTAAATGCAGTGAGAGCTAAACAACTCTGAGTATGCTGTGTTCCAGCCAACTATATACTTTAAATGGGTGAGTTGTATGGTGCCTGAATTACTTCACAACCAAGCTGTTTTTACAATGAACATGCAGAAAAACAACTATGGATTTCCTGGAGAGACGGTTAATCCTGGGGAGGAGGGTTTACATGGGTACCGGGCTGGGAGGGGAGGCGTGATTCCTCATGGGAACAGGTACCTTTTTAAAGCAATAAAGACATTCTCAAATTGACTGTAGTCATAAATGTGCAATGCGGAACGTATTAAAAAAGAAGTCATTAAATGATATATATTTTTTTGAAAGGTGCCTCTCTACAGTCTGTGAATTACCCCTCCATCAAGCTGTTAAAAAAAAGGACTTGACAGAGCAAACACTTTCCACTTGGGGAAAGTAGGAGCTGTTAAAAGAAGCCCCCCTCATCTCCCCCTGGGCCCCTGGGCCTCCGACCCAGCAACAAGTCCAAGAGGGGGTGGTCACTGCACCTGTCCCCTCAGACAGGGGTGGGCACATTTTGAGTCCCTTCTTCTTTCAGGCTGGGACACGACACCGAGGCCCGGGGAGTCTACCATTCCCTCCGCTGAAGCTCCTGTCGACAAGCTGCAGACAATATTTCCAAAGGCAGGAAGATTGGGATCTTCCCAAGAGATGCAGAAGACAACGTAAGATGCCAGGAGACCCCAACTACCTACCCCCAGGGAGCTCTCGCCCAAGCCCAGGCAGGAGCTGCAATCAGAGTCGGCGTCCTGGCCGCTCAGAACCTCAGACCTGGGAGACGAGTCGGAGACGAGTCCTCTCATCCGCTAAGCGAGACCAGGTGTGCACATCTGAGAACAGCCGCTATCAGCTCAGCGCACACTTGCGGAGTCGCTGTGGACGCCAGCAATCAGAAGAAAGACCAAGAGACCCCGCTCGGGGAGCACGAGATGCCAGGCTGGAAATGCAGTCAGGAGACCTGGCACGCGGTCAATGCAGTGCTCAGGGAATGGCAGCAAGGTGACACTGGGCTGGGGCCCAAGGAAATTGAGTTTAGGAGCCACCACAAGGAAGAGCTGGGGAACACCTGCCTGTGGGAGGGCACCCAGGCAGGAAGAAGCACAAGGTGCTGGGTCCAGGGGCAGAGAGAGGCTGACAGTGTCCCCAATCCAGGGAGTGTATAGGGAACGCTCCCTGTGACCTTGAGGACCAGGTCTTTCCCAAAGCTAATGCCCACGCTGCCCCTCTGCTGCTGCTTTTTCAGCTCTGGCTTTGGGTCTCCGGGACGCAGCATTTTCACCCTGCCCTTCACAGGAGGCCACTGGATTACCCCAGAATTCAAGGACGCTCGTTACTCTGGAAGGATGCGGCAGTGAGCAGATGACCAGTGTCTGCTCACACTTATGAGGGTGACAAACAAGCATGATTGTAAAAACCCAGAGGGTGGCTTTACTGGGCCTTCCAGATTGGGCCTGGCTGCTTTTCTGGCATATTGCACTGGCTGAGAATCAAACAGACCAGGGGACACTGGCTGCAGAGTGGGCTCGCCAGCCCCAAGGCTGCCCTACACCTTTGGGGGTCTGCACTGGGAGACCTGTTGGGGCGCTGGCTCTTGTTCAATCTGTGCCCTTCAGCTGCAGTGACGCATGTAGATGGGAAGGTCCTGGGCTCCCATTACTACCTGGCACGAGAGGGACACACAGAAGAGTCCTTGACTGGCCTGAGAGCCCTTGCTCCCTTGTACTTGTACTGGGACAAGCACACTGTCCTCACATTAGTGCTGTGGGGAAGGTAGGCCCAGATTGCCAAGGCTGCTCTGAGTTTTTTTAAAATATTTATTTCTTTGTTGTAGTTGGACACCTTTATTCTATCTATCTATCTATCTATCTATCTATCTATCTATCTATCTATCTATCTTTTTATTTATTTTTATGTGATGCTGAGGATCAAACCCAGGGCCTCACACATATTAGGTGAGTGCTCTACTGCTGAGCCATAACTCCAGGCCTGCTCTGATATTGAAAAGTCTGCCAGCAGAAAGGAAACAGAAATAGCAAATCCTCAGCTGTAGATTTCAGGGGTGCAGGGAGGTGTTTTAGAAGCAAGAAGAAAGAGCCGGGTGTGGTGGCACACACCTATAATTCCAGCAACTTAGGAGGCTGAGGCAGAAGAATTGTAAGTTCAAGGTCAGCCCCAGCAACTTAGTGAGGCCCTGAGCAACTTAGTAAGACCTGTCTCATCATAAAAAGTAAAAAGGGCTGTGAGATGTGGCTCAGTGGTAAAGTGTGCCCCTAGGTTCAATTCCCAATTCAATTAATAAATATCCAATTAAAAACTACGTATGTGGGGCTGGGGATGTGGCTCAAGCGGTAGCGCGCTCGCCTGGCATGCATGCGGCCCGGGTTCGATCCTCAGCACCACATACCAAGAAAGATGTTGTGTCCGCCGAAAACTAAAAAATAAATATTAAAATTCTCTCTCTCCCTTTCTCACTCTCTTTTAAAAAAAAAAAAACAAAAAACCTACATATGTGAAGAAAGAACGAGCCTCAGAGCTAAATTCCCACAGAGACCAGGAAAGGCACAGGGATGCGGAGGCCCACACTCAGGCAGGGGCAGTGACTGTAGGATGACAGGCTTCCAGAACAGCGGGCTCTCCCCATGGGAACACACATGCTGGAGAAGCAGAAGTCTGTCCACACAGAGTCCCTAGTTAGGAGCTCCCATCTCCAAGTGGTCATGCCTTGGTCTCAACTCCTTTCACCTCCTGGGGACTCCAGAGAGGCTGTGTTGCAGCACCAGAGCCAGGATGAGCAGGTGGGCAGGTACTGTCACACCAGGGTGGACAGAATCCCACAAGAGGGGGCGATGCTCAACTTTGTGTGTCCCCTGGCCTGGGAACCCAGATTTTGGTCAAACACCAGTCTTGACATGACTGGGAAGGTCTTTTTCAGATGTGGGGAGCAGATAAACTTGCAGGTTCTTAGGTAAACCAGGTGACCCTCTGAGATGGTGGGCCACATTCAATCAGCTGAAGGTCTCAGGAGGGAACACTGAGGTGCCCTGGTAAGAGGGAAGTTGGCCTCAGCCAGCCCTCACACTCCAGCCGGAACCTCTGCTCTCCCTTGGCCTCCAGGGTGCTGGTTTGCTTTGCACATCTCAGACTAAAATGCCCACAACCATGTTAAACAAGTCCTTAAAACAAAACCCCTCTCAGGCTAGGGTGTGGCCCAGCAGTGGAGTGGAGTGCTTATCTATCATGTGCAAGGCCCTGGGTCCCCTCCCTTGCATCTCAAAAATAAATTTCTACATATACACATGTGCATGCATACACTATTAATTCTGTTTCTCTGAAACCTATGACCAATACACTAATTTCCTGAAAACCCTGCTTGTCACACTTCTGGACCCAGCCGTGCACAAACCAGAAAGCTTCCAGGAAACTGATTTCTTTCTCTTTTTTTTTGGCGCTGGGGCTGGAACCCAGGCTCTGGCACGTGCTAGACAAATGCTCTACCACTGAGCCACTCCCCTAACCCCAGGACCTGAACTTGAAACCTCCCTGAAGGCAGAGGTCAGCCAACCTGGGAGGGTCCCAGGCAGCAGTAGCACTGCTGAATTCCAACTACAAGGGGGCTTCCTTGCACTCAGGGTCCCTGGAGGGGGCAGCTGGACAGCAAAGGTCCCACTACCTCTCCAACCTCTCTCATTTCCTGGGGTTCTATTCCCACTCTGCTACCTGCTCACCTTTCTGGCCATGATGAGGCCCGATGGCCTGTGCTGGACCTTCGTGACCACCCCGCCATTGCCAGCTCCCAGCTCTGAGATCCTTTCAAAGTCGTCGTCCTTGAGCTCACCAACCTTGGCCTTCTGAGTCAGGAAGGCCTCTAACCGCTTCTTTTGCTGCTCGTCTAGCTCCAGCTCCTCCAGCTTCTTCTGCAGGTCCACCAGGTTTGCCCTGTGGAGTTCAAGGGCACAGATCAGCAGGGGGCATGTTGAAAGGTGGCAAGATGACTCCACCTAGCCACGATCACAAGCAGCCATGTGCCAGGCCAGAGGAAATCAAAGGGACAAGGGCCTAATGCCAGATCTCAGGGATCACCATCTAGCAGCAATGAGACATGTGTGCACCCCCACCACAAATGCAGGATTGGAACTGAAGGCCAGACCCCTACTTGCAAATTTCAGGAAAACTTGGGGACAAGCTGCAGCTCAAGGGACCCAGGAGGTCTCTAGACCACAACAAAAAATGAAGGAACTGGGGGTCAGGACACGGGTCTTTACCAGGAACAAAGGACTAGCACCAAGGGGTGGAAGGCAGAGGCTGCATCAGCCACCCCAGCTCTTCATAATTTTGAGGCAGCCTCACTAAGGTGCCCAGGCTGACCTTGAACTGATCACTCCAGTCTCTTGATGGGATGACAGGTATGAATCACTGTACCCAGCCCCTGTATTATTTTAATTTTCAAGAATTAAAGACCAGCACTTGAGGAGAAGGGGGAGGGGTGCAGACAACCCCAGGGCATGCTCCTCCGTTACTGCAGACCTCCTGTGTTGCATGGACACTTGTGGTCCTAAACTCAGTGCTCCTGCACCAACTGTCTACTGTACTTTACTGGGCACAAGCAATTTTCAAAGGAAATATTGACGAGCTATTTTTAGGAACGCCTTGACTTTCAACCTGATCCTGGAGTAAAACACAGCTTCCTGTAACAGGTAGATACTTTAGTTCAATGATAATAAGACCCCAACACTGTCCAACAGAGCAGGAGGAAGTCGCGCACACAATTTAAAAATTTCCTAAGGCAGAGAGTATAGCTCAGTGGTAGAGTGCTGGCCTAGTATGTGCACAGCTCTGGGTGCCATCCCCAGCACTGCAAAAAATGAAAATAAAAATGTTTAGGATATGTGTTTTAAATGGGAAACAGGTGAAACTGCTTTTAATACGATATTTAACCCACCAAAAGCATCATTTTCAATGTGTAATCAACATATGAACATTTCTGAGTATTTACTTCTTTTGCATTAAGTTTGAAATCTAGAGGTGCACCTCACACTTACAGCTCTCCTGGACAACTTGGATGTGTCACTGCCAGGGCTGGCTGCAGCCAGGGGGAACTGGATCAGACGGGGCAGCTCTAAGTGAAGGTCTCTACAGGAGACTGACCATACCCAGCAGTGCACAGCCACCCACTCAAGAATGTGTTAAGGGCTGGGGACGTGGCTCAAGCGGTAGCACGCTCGCCTGGCATGCGTGTGGCCCGGGTTCGATCCTCAGTACCACAAAAATAAAAATAAGCACAAACTTATTGGGCACCTGTTGAACAATGACCCGAAGACCAAACATCAAGATACTGACTCATTGCAGAGAGAGAGAGCAAGGAAAGAACACCAACCAATGAGCATGCTTACTCGCTGTGGCTGAAGAGGCAACTCTGGGCCAGACTTCTGAAGGCCTGGGACATCTATGATGCACCCTGAAGCCACTCAGTAGTCTACCTTAAATGTAATGGGAACTCAATTGGGGTATGTGTGTATGTAAGTACAAGACGTGTCTGGAACCCGAGGCCGGTGTCCTCCACTGGGGAATCAATCCTTCAAAGGATGAACTCCAGAAAACGTGGAAGAAAATACGCAGGAAGAGAAGGATAAGGGGTGGATTTTTAAATGTCCTCTTGCCTGGCTGTGACGCTATTAGCTAACACACATGTGCATGGAATCCCCACCCCTGTCCAGGCTGAGTGGCAAGACCAGGAAACACAACATACACTCGTCCCCTCCGTCCTCATGGGGACACCCTGCCCATCATAGAGAACAGGAATGAAGAGGTCATTGTGGCACGACCTTCCAAGTGTGTGCCCCCAACACATCAAGCCCGTCTCCTCCTCACAGGACACGATTTCGCTGTAGAGTAGATGAAGTACCCCCATCACCCCTGAAGGCATCCCTGCCATCCCCTTCCCCTGGTTTCTCTGCAGCCCTGAAAACCTGTCACCCTCCAGGGCCTAAGGCCTTCTTCCCTCCCCACCCGGCCTCCAGAGGCTGTCCTAATCTGTTTGCTTCAGAACCTGCTTTCTGGGGTCTCATCCCTGCCTCTGAATGCCCCCATTCTTGGCTCCCCTGCCTCTTTCCTTCCTGGGGGCATCCTAAGCACTCTCCCCGGCTTCAGGGGCCTCCCCCACCCCAACTAGCAGGACCTTTTCATTATGTTCTTGGTCTCAGGACCCTTCCCCAATCCCTGAGACCCCCCACATCCAGACTTCTGAGGGACCATCTTTTACTAGGACTTCACCCCTTGGGTCGTCCCACTACCTTTCCCCACAGGGACTCAGGACCCCTTAGCTGGTCTTGTCACTCGGGCCACCCCATCACCCTGACTGTCCTCGAGAAACCTCTCAGCCCAGTCCACTGCGACCCCCTTCTGTTCTCAGGGAGTGCTTTCATCCTCATTTTATTATCTAGGGACCACCTAGATGACAGGTGGTCCCACTTTTTGGTACTCAGGGGTCTCTCACCCTGTCTCTTCCCATAAGGGCCACCCCTTGCCATAAGCTCAGTAATTCATCAGGGACCCCCACCCCATCCCCTCCTCCAAGGAACCCCCACCTCCTGCTCTCTTCACAGGAATCCCACCCAGCACTCTCCTCTGGGACCCCCTCCCTGGCCTCTCCACCAGAGGACCCCCCCATCTCTCCTCCAGGAGACCCCCTCCCTGGCCTGTCCAGCAGGGGACCCCCTCCCTGCAAACCCCATCACCAGCCCTGCTCCCGGGGACCCCCTGCCTGACCTTTCCAGCAGGGGTCTCCCTCTCCCTGACCTCTGCTCCCGGGGACCCCACCCCCGCCTGTCCCCGCGTCGCCGGCCGAACCCCGCCACTCACTCGGAGGCGCCCTCGCTGGTGGGGGACGGGCCCTCGGCGATGGCGGGGTTGATGGTGAGGGCCGGCAGCACCGGCTTCCTCCGGGCCAGCATCGGGGCTCCGCGGGCCGGCGGCGGCGCCTCAGCCGGGGCCCATAGGGGGCGGGCCGCGAGCGGGCGGCGCCGACGCGAGTCGGGGGCTGCGGCCGCGGCCTAGGCCGGCGCCGGGCGGTAGGGCCGGGGGCGCGGTGGACCCGGGCAAGGGGCGACTAGGGTGATGGGGCTGAGGCGAGGGGCCCGCCGCCACCGAGGTCCCGGCGAGGCTGACGCTGCAGCGGGACCCGGGAGGCCGAGGGAGGGGAGGGGAAGGCCACGAGCTCGCGCGCCGGCCTCTCGCGAGAGCGAGCGCCACGGGCCCCGCCCCCGACCGCGGCGCGTGCGCAGCAGCCCGAGCCCGCCTCGCAGGGCAAAGGGGCGGGGACCGACGCGAGGCGGTTTTCCGGAGCGTGCGCACTCCCACGGCGCTGGCGCGCGTGCTCCTGGGGCGTGGGGCGGAAGGGACGCGGCGCCGGGTGTTGAGCGCCGGCAGCTGGGGGACGTCCGCGTCTGGGGCCGAGGGAGACAGCCGTCCTGAGGCTAGTGGGCGACCCGTCCAGCTTCGGTGGGCTTTCGCCACCAAGTGTGTACACACACCACGACATTCTTTCACGAGACGAAGGTGACTTTAGAATATCGTGGGGAATGACCGTGCGCACGTCGAGACACTTACGTCGCAGAACACGTGCGACGTGGAGGTTCTCGCAGTTCAGGCTCCATCTGCCGCCAGAGCTTTCTCGTCTGGTCAGACTCTCCTCCCCTCCCGTCCTCTGGCACCACCGAATGCGTCCTGTCTCTGGAGCCGAGGACTCTCGGGACACTTGTGAGTGGGTCCCGCAGCACGTGTCCTTTGGTGTCTGGCTTAGTAGCATGGTGGCCTCAAGGGCCAGCCGCGTCGGAGCAGGGATGGTACGTTTATCTGGGTGGACACCCAGTGGTCTCCGTGTCTTTGGCTGTTTAAGTCTCAGATCTCTCTGAGCCCCTGCTTGCACTTCTTTGGGTACAGACTTGGCTCTGTATGGTTTTTTTTTTTTTTTTTTTTTGCAGGGCTGAGGATGCAACCCGCAGCCTTGCACATGCTGAGCCCATCCTCAGCCCTGTTGACTTTTCTAAGGACCATCTTCCTGTTTCCATGAACTCGTAACTTTGTGAGACGAAGTGAGCACCAAAAGAGAAAAAGGAAAGAGCACATGGCACACAATAGAGGCCAGTCACTTAAAATACCTCTTGCCGCACCTCTGAGCATCCATGCGCAGGTCACAGAAGGCGCACTCTGGGAATCGCGGGAGAAGACGTGAGGAAAGAAGGATTTGGAGAATGCCTTCCTCCAAGGTCCAGCTCAGTTTCTTGTGGCTCCCCGACTCAGCCCTGCCCATCTTCAGTCCAGCAGCCCTGTAGTTATTCTTTTGTGGTGCCCTTTATGGACGCAGTACTGTGCTGGACAGCAGAGACGCAGTGTTAAAAAAAAAAAAGTGCACAGCAGGAGACTCTGGAGGCTGAGGCAGGAGGATCTCAAGTTTGAGGCCAGCCTTAGCAACCTAGTGATGCCCTAAGCAACTTAGTGAGACAGTGTCTCAAAATGAGAATCAAAAACGTAGAGAAAGTAGCCCTTTTTGTACAAACACCCCTGGTTCAATCTCTAGTACAAAAGAAAACAACAACAACAAAAAACTAACATGGGTTGAGGATTAGCTCAGTAGTGGGGCCTTGCCTACTTGCCTAGCATGTGCCACGCCCTGGATTCCATTCCTAGCATGGCCAGAAAAAGAAAAAGCAAAGAAGAAAAAAAGATACACCAGACACCCACAAATAAACACCCTTGGTCCCCCGCCCCCCAGGTGAGAGCTGTCCAGCCTCCCCTGAAGCCGGGCCTTCCCACCTCTCTTCCTGTCTGCCTCCTGTTCCGCCCTCTTGGTTTACTCTACCTCTGGCTCTGTGTGGTCTTTTTTATTGAGCTGTAACTTACATCCAGTAAGTGCACCATCCTGAATGTCCCCCCACCGAGCCTTTACAGCTGTGTCCACCCAGGAAACCATTCATCTTGCTGCTAATTCTCCCCTCCGCCTCCATCTGGGGCTGGCGTGTGGCTCAGGGGTAGAGCACTTGCTCTGTGCGCAGGAAACCCTGGGGTCTGTCCCCGTCGAGGCAAAAATAAAATAAGGGAGACAGGGGAGGCAGCTGACTTTTCAGCATCTGCTCTTTTCTGTGGTGTAAATCTTCCCAGTGTCCTTCAGCCTACAACAGCTTCACAAGTCATCAGTGTGTCGCGCCTATCAATAATGTGTCCCTCTTTACCACTAAGTAATATTCCACAATTTATCCATTCACTAGTTGAGGTTCATTCAAGGCTGTTGAATGTCCCTTCCACGTGGACAGTGAGTCCTTCCCTGTTGGAGGGC
The DNA here is from genome assembly GCF_052094955.1 of Ictidomys tridecemlineatus. NCBI lineage: Eukaryota > Metazoa > Chordata > Mammalia > Rodentia > Sciuridae > Ictidomys > Ictidomys tridecemlineatus. The sequence continues at coordinate 2,476,741 of NC_135478.1, forward strand.
GTCTCCACAATTCATAGACATTTTATTATTGTTGACTGGGTTTGGGATTTAGCCACAGGCCCAGCACTTTTCATTGTGTTTTGTTTTGAGACGGTCCTCACTGAGTTGCTCCATCTTTCAACCCTCCTGCCCAAGCCTCTGGAGTCGCTGGGATCACAGGGGTGGCCGCTGCCTTGGCCTCCTTGGCTCAGCCTGGTGGTTCTGGGGTCCTCTGGGGCGGTGGCAGCCGTCACCTGTTCTCCTCGTACGGGAGAGTGTGCAGCATCCATTTGGGGACTCGCCCTTGCTGCAGGTCAGCACGTGAGTTCTTCAGGAGAACAAAGACAGGGGTCTTTCCTAATGGCGCGGCTCCAGCCTGCCCGGTGCCTCCCCGAGGCCCTGCTACAGGCCACTTGGCTCACAGGTCACTCGGCCCCCAGGGGTTGTCAGTCCCTGCCCGCTGGAGCTCAGGCCACGCCCAGCTTCGGGTTGGCACATGGCTACTGTTGAATTCTGACCCGTGGCCCTGCACCTGACTTGTCCACTGGTACTGACCCTCGGAGGACAAGGAAGACCTTGCATCCGTCTCCTCTTCCTCGACGGCTCCTGCAGGTGCTGGGTCTGCAGGTGCCTCGGAGGAGTGGACAGTGTCTTTGTCCTCGTCACCTGATCCCTGGCACTTACTATCAGCCAGGAGCAATGATGCTGGGGCACAGGGCACAGGGCACCACACCCTTGCCCAGCGTCACCACTCAGCACTCTGCACAGTTTGCTGTGACCTTCTGGAGCCGCAGGACTTTCTATGTGTCACCGGTTCCAATAACTTTCTTCTGAGTTACATCTTCTCCCTGTTCCAGGGACTTGGGCGGCTCCTGAATGGTTCCTCCCAGGAAATAAATTTCTGATAGCTTTCCTGATAGATTGAGTCCAAGGTGACACTTATCTTGTTCAGGCACCAAGTAGAGTTAATGTCACCTGAGTACCTGCTCCTATCTGGAGACACACCTCACTTTATCTCTCACCTGGGCAATGGATCTAACTGAAAGAACAGAGGACCCTGCCCCAGGACGAGTGGGTCTCTGCTTGAACATGGTGGGACCAGGAAGTTCACGTCCAGCTGAGTGCCAACAGGAGATGCCCGTGGAAATGTCCTCAGTGCCCACACGGGAAACCGCTGGGTTCCAGTGCAGCCCAGGAGCTGGGCTCCATCCCCAGCCTCACAAGGAAAACAGCGTAAAAGAGACTTCAGAGCTCGCCTTACAGAGATCCTGCGTGGACACCATTCTCATAAGATGAAGAAGGCTTGGCCTGATTTGTCACGAGGGAGATGCAAATCTGAACCCTCGCCAGGGCCAGGGCAGGTGCACCTGTGGCCCAGGGCCCGGGCCTGAGGCGGGATCTCCCAGGGCTGGGATTTGAAGCCGGCCTGCGTGACCCAGGGACCCAAAAAGTGTGGGGGCCGGGGGGGACCACCCCATAATAAAAAGCTAGAACAGCTAAAATAGAGACAGTGCCAGGCCAACTGGGAATGTGAGCAACGTGGACTCACACAAATGCTGGGGGAACGTGAAGCGCTGGGCACCGTGGAAACGGGTTTTGGCAGCTGCTTGCACAACCAGACACACACCTACCGGAGAGCACGGCGGCTCCACTCCTGGTGTTGACCCAAGAGCACTGAAGTCAGGCTCACACAGACACCCAAACACCAACGTTCCTGAAAGCATTATTTGTACTAGGACCAAAACCGGAAACAGCCTTGTATGAACCTCAACCAGTGAATGGATAAATTGTGGATTGAATGGGTTTTTAAAAAATCGAGTGGATAAAAAATGGAATATTACTTAGCGGGAAAAAGGGACACATCATTGATAGGCATGAAGGCTGTCATAGGCTGAAGGCAGTCTCCAAATGCCACATGTGGAACCAGGCCATTTATGGGACATTCTGTTAACAACATTACGTGGATGGAGAAGCGGTCGTCGGGGCCCAGGGTCAGGGCTGGGTGAGGTGTGCAGTCAGCTGATTCCCCCACGGAGCTGGGCATGTGGTGTCCTGGTTGTGGTCATGCGAATCTACATATGTCTCCAAATCCAATAGAGCTCCATGGACATCAAAAAACTATCAGGAAAAAAACAAAACAAAACTGTGCGTAGAAGCTCAGGGGCTAGGGCTGGGGCTCAGCGGTAGAGCGCTTGCCTAGCACATGGGATGCACAGGGTTCAATTCTCAGCACCACATTAAAAAATTAGGAAATGAAACAAAGGTATTGTGGCACTCGACCTCTGAGCCACATCCTCAGCCCTATTTTGAGTTGTATTTAGAGACGGTCTCACAGGGTTGTTCAGCGCCTGGCTTTTGCTGAGGTTGGCTTTGAACTTGAGATCCTCCTGCCTCAGCCTCCCGGGCTGCTGGGATCACAGGTGTGCGCCACCGGCTTAAACGATTTTTTAAAAGGAAAACTAGGCATTTTGAAGGTCAGGGGTGGAGATACGGTGACCTGTTTTCCTCAGCCTGAGCTCCTCGTAGTTCTGCCTCAACTGCTGGCCCTGGAGCTGCGGCTGGCCAGCGCCTTGCAGGGCCAGCACTCACCCATCTTGGCGTCTGTGAGCAGCTCTCTGAGTGAGGAAAGGAGGCTGCGTTGGGCCCTGTGCAGTGCGAAGGCATGGGGCAGACACACCTGGGCTCAGAGCCGCACCCTGCAGGTGCCAGGATTCTCATCCTAAATCCAGCCCCGATTAAAGACCCCGTCCGTCCCAGGCGGAGCTGCCCAGCTTCTCCCGCAGCCTCAGCGCAGCCTCAGCGGCCCACCGTGCGCTGCTGATCTTCCGCTCTGGCTCAGAGGACCTGAGAGGAGTCAGGTCCTAACAAAGGTAAGGCCCACACCTGCTGGTGGACCGTGCAGCTGCTGAGGGGAGCAGTTCAGGGGCTCCCCAGAAGCTGGCCGCCAAGTCATCCAGGGCCCAGCAGCTCCACCCCAGGCTGTCCGGGAGAGAACTGGGGACAGGGAGGCCCACCTGGCTGGACACTCGCGGCTGCTCTGTCCCCCGCAGCCCTGTGGAAGCTGCTGGCCTCAGCAGCAGGCTGGATGCCACCCAGTGGTAGGGTACCTGGTCCCCAGGAAGCCCGAGGCTCTGTCCCCAGCACCGTCCCAGACTCCAGGGCCCGAGGAGCAGGTGGACATTATTCGGCTGGAGACAGAGAGGAAACCCTGGCACCTGCTGCAGCACCGGTGGCCTCCCAAGGTCCTGGTTGGCACGAGGAGCCCGTCCCAGACGGCCTTGGTCACCACTGTGCCTGTGGCACCTACAGAGCAGGTCACAGGAGACAGACCAGATTCCGGCTGCAGCGGGGAGGAGGCCGGGGTGGCTCCTCCTGGGTGCCGGGTCTTCTTTTGGGGGAGATGCCCTATTTTGAAACGGAATAGATCTGGTAGTCAAAACGCTGTCCATGGACTAAGGGAGGCCGTGTGGTGCACTGTAAAGTGGTGAATTTTGTTTTGTGAGTCTCGCCTCAGTTTTTGTTGTGCCTGGGAGTGAAACCAGGGGTGCTCTACCACTGGACCACACCCCGACACTTTTTATATATTTTGAAACAGGGCCTCGCTAAGTTGCTGAGATTGGCCTCAAACTTGTGATCCTCCTGCCTTAGCCTCCAGGGTACTGAAATGATAGGTTTTTACCTCCATGCTTGGGATGAGTACATATATTTTTAAAAAATTATGCCAGCGTGTGTGTAACAAGCTACAGTGGTGTAAGCATGGGCTGGGGCTGGGGCTCAGTGGCAGAGCGCGTGCCTAGCATGTGTGAGGCACTGGGTTGGATCCCCAGCACCACATAAAAATAAAATAAAAGGTGTCCACCTACAACTAAAAAACAAATGTTAACCAAAATAGTGGGCTGGGGCTGTAGCCCAGCAGTAGCACACTTGCCTGGCATGTGGGAGGCACTGGGTTCAGTTCTCAGCACCATAAATAAATAAATAGATAGATATAGATAATCTAAATTTTTTTTTAAATAGTGTAAGCACAGCCTTTATATGCAATAGGAGATTAATAGTCATGTGCCTCGTTCCTGCAAGGTTCTCTTTCCTGAGGGGCCTGGAAGGGAGCCTGGAGCCCCCTCATGGCACACTTGGGTGGTGACGGTGAGCTGCTGTGTATCTTCTCACCTTTGGGTGCAGTGACATCAAGTTCACAGCATGAAGTGGGCCGAGGCAGGAGCCCTTTCGCTCTGGGAGTGGGCAGTAGTATAAACGGGGCCGTATCCGTGGTGGTGGTGGTGGTGGTCTTGTGTGTGGTTGGTTTCTTGTTGTGTTTTCTAGATCAAGGGTCAGCAGATTTCTCTTAAAGTTTCAGACCGTAAATACGTCCACTCCCTGGCCCTGTAGTCTCCTTTGCAACTGCTCAACTCCATGGTCACACTGGGAAAGCCACCATAGAAAACACTCACCAGGGTGCACGCCTGTAATCCCAGCGGCTCGCGAGGCTGAGGCAGGAGGATTGCGAGTTCAAAGCCAGCCTCAGCTATGGCGAGGTGCTAAGCAACTCAGTGAGACTCTGTCTCCAAATAAACTACAAAATAGGGCTGGGGTGTGGCTCAGTGGTCAAGTGCCCCTGAGTTCAGTACCCAGTAACCCCCCCAAAAAAGGAAAGAAAGCACTAGCCAAATGTACATGGCCCGGTGACAATGAAACTTTATTTACATAAACAGGTGGCGGGCCATAGCGTGCCAGCCCCTGGTCCAGACTCCAGAGAGCGATGGAGGAGGGCTGATACTGCAGATCCAGTTCAGAGACTCCTGTCCACAGGGTGAGAACACACAGGAAGAGGAACAGTCCCAGTGTTACAGCACACTGGGACTCACCAGCTGTCGATGACCCTGGGAAATGCCAGCGACTCTCACCTCACTGTGCACACAGACGAGAACTCGCCAGCTTTCCTGTCTGAACTTCCCGTCTGCCCGTGGACACGAAGGCTTCGCGGACATCAAACCAGAATCTACCATCAGGGTCCCGTCCCTCGCGCCGTGCGTCCCCCCGAGTGGCATCAACACCCTCGGGGGTCGGCTCAGCACCAGGCGGACCCCGTCCTGGGGGTAGGGACATTTGCCACTTATTTCACTCAACCAAAGCGCCCTGTCTGCCTCTCTGCGTCCTGGGTGCAGGTGCTGGGGCAGGGCAGGCACACAGGGAACAGCCTGAGCTGAGGCACCAGGTCCCGAGGGTCCTCCAGGGCTGTGTGACGGGCACCATGCCCCAGGAGTGGGCGGGGAGGACCAAGGACGGGCGGGAAGCAGACGCACTCACCACCGTCTTGCCCTCATTTAATTACTTAAAGGGACTATGATTTAGCGAGGGCTTAAATAGATGGCATTGTGCCTTGACCTGTCCTGAGCTGCAGCACACCTACTTCACATCCACCCTCCGAGTGTCTGGGTTGGGCAACTCTCACCACCACCTAATTCCAGAACATTGAGCACCCAGAGAGCAGGTCCTCGGAGCAGGCAGCCTGGGTTCCCGCCCGCCCTCTGCCCTCCACTTCCTGCAGGTGGATGCCTGGGGCTCCTGTCACCGGCTCCAGAGTTGGGCTGGTAGAATGTCTCCAGATCAGATGGAAAAAAAAAAAAAAAGGGTTTGGATGAGATGTTGAAATTACTCTGATCAAAGTTCCAAGCTCCAGGTTTCAAGACAGAGCGATGGCTGTTTTTTAGAGGGGTGATTAACAATTTCCCAGCCTCAGCAAGATCAGCTGGGTGTGTGCAGGTCTCATTCTGAAGGTCGGTGACCCCTGGTGACCCCCCTTTATGGATGTTCTCCCTTGTAGACGGGATCGCCATATGTCCTGCGGGGCATTTGCTAAAAGCGGTTTTGTTGCTGTCATTTGACACTGGCGCTAACCCCTGGGCCACATCACCAGACCTTTGTAATATTTTATTAGAGACAGGGTCTCGGCGAAGTGCTTAGGGCCTCCCTAAGTTGCTGAGGCTGGCTTTGAACTTGCGATCCTCCTGCCTCAGTCTCCCGAGGCATTGAGATTACAGGTGTGCCCCCCTCCCCGTGCCCAGCCCAGCCCCTTTTTATTTTTTATTTTGAGACAGGATCTCACTGAGTTGCTGAAGCCAGCCTTAAAGTTATGATCCTCCTGCCTCAGCCTCACAGGTTGCTGGGGTGACAGGTGTGCACCACCGTGTCCAGCAACAGGGGGTCTTGAAAAACTCGTTTCAGCCCTCTGGGCTTTGGTCCCCACCACACATGTGCACGCGCACACACACACACACACACACACACACACACACACACACACACACACACGGGAGATGGAGCCCAGGGCCTCTAAGTGCTCCACCACTGAGCCTCACCCCAGCCCTTCTGGAGACTGGTCTCCCCGAATCACTGAGGCTGGCCTTGAACTTGTCCTCCTGCCTCAACCTCCTGAGGAGCTGGGGTCACGGATGTGGTCACCACACCACCTGGGCTGCTTTCCCCTTTGGCTCTGCACCGTGATTTCCTCCTTTGACACCGGGGTAAAGATGGGCGATTCTCTCTCATAAAAACCCAGATAGTACATATAATGGTTCCCATCAGTGGGGGGTGGGTCCCTGGTCCCCCTTGGGGACCCACACCTGAGGGTGCTCGTGTTCCTATATGAAGTGGCATGGGTTGGCACAGAACCCTGGGCCTCCTCCCGTGGACCTTCGTCCTGCCCACGACTTGGGATATTGACCCGATGGAAGGTCGTGGCCGTCCCTGACGTCCTGTTCCTAGGAGCCGTGGCAAGAGAACCCGGGAGTTCCCTGCGGACGCGGCTGAAAGCCTTCGACCCTGGCGACCCTGGCGGGGTGATGCAGAACCACCGCGAGCCCTGGAGGCCGCCCGGCCTCTGCACCCACAAAGAAGCGCGGACAGAAGCGAGGCTCGCGGCTGTCCCCGCGGACTGGGGGCGCCGAGGGGGAAGTTCCTGGGGGTCTCCGTGTCACCGTGTCCTTTAGAGCCCTTCCCACCCTTTACAGAGGGCAAGGCCCATTCTGGGCCAGCGGCGTCTTGGCCCACCCGACCCGGCCCGAGGCCTCCTTCCTGGGGGGCGCGGGGCCCAGGTGCCCGCGGCCGTCGGTCGGTGTCGCGTCTCGGGCGGTGGCGCTGGCCGGGCGCTGTGCTGCGGAGCGCGGCCGGGGGCGTCTGCGGGGAGCCCTGGAAGGCGGCGGCCCGGCTCTAGCTGCCTGCGGGGCGGCGGGGCGGCTGCGGGGCTGCGGGGCGGCTGCGGGGCTGCGGGGCGGCGGGGCGGGCTCGGGGGCTGGGCGGGCCGGGGCCAGGCGCGCTTGCTCGCGGCGTCCTCTAGAGGGCGCCAGCGCTGGCCGGCCGCGCCGCCGTCCGTCTGTCCGTGCGTCCTGGTGGGAGGCGGGGACCCTGCCGGCTTGGAGGAGGGCAGGACAAAGGGGGGAGGTTGAACCGGGGCTTGGCACTGAGCCACACGCCCACACGGTGCTTATTGCTCTGTTCTGGGACAGGGTCTCTAGGTGGCCCAGGCTGGCCTCCACCTTGGGATCCTTCTGCTCCAGCCTCCCAGGTGGCTGGGACGACAGGCGGGCAGCACGGTCGCTGGGTGCCGCCGTGACTACTGTCTGTCCAGACACCGGCTCTGCCCTCCTCCTTCAAACGCACTGAGAGTGGTGACCTGCGCCACGGACGTCGGCCCCTGGGGCTGCAGTGGGGCTCAGGGGTGCAGCGACGGGAGGCCCTGGGCACCATCCTCAGCGCCAGAAAAGAGAAAGTAAACAAATAAGCAAAATGTGAATTTAATGGGCTTTCCCTGTGACAAAATCACGAAATGATTTTTCTATACCTTTAGACTCTTACAAGCCAAGACGGTGGGGCTGGGGACATAGCTCAGTTGGCAGAGTGCTCGCCTCACATGCACAAGGCCCTGGGCTCCATCCCCAGCACCACTCACACACACACACACACACACACACACACACACACACACACACACGCCAAGACGGGGTGGTGCTCGCCTAGCACGCCTGAGACCCAGCGCCCACCCAGGAAGGAAATAAACAAAGTGGAAAGGCCGCTCTTAGCCTGCAGGGTGACCAAGAGCGGGCAGCCCAGGGCACAGGCGTCAGTGGGCACCCCTGGGGTCTCAAGAGACCCAGGTCAACAGGTGGCAGGGGACCTGGACTGATGCAGACACGGATGTTCAGACGCAGGGGCTCAGGTGGCGACTTAGCCCCTTCAGGAACCTGCTGTGACCTCCCTGTGTGACCAGCAGTTTCCGTAATAGTTATGCCTTGCAGTGACTGGCAGTGACTGGGGTGGCACAGAGGTCAGCGCTCGCCTGGCTCAGGCAAGGAAGGCCCTGTGTCCGTCCCCAGCACAGCAAGGAAGAAACGGGCGAAAGAGAGGCACAGAATGGTAAGAAAATATAGAGTGGGGATGTCCTCTAGTCAGGCAATGCACATCCCCTCTGTCCCAGCGGTGCAGGATCATGAAGGTGACAGTCACAGGGTCACACAGACCGCAGGTATGATCAGTCAGCACAATTACAGTCAAGGTCATCACTCCTTTGATGGTTTTTTGTGGGGTGCTGGGGTTTCACCCAGGGGTGATGCACCCCAGAGCTGCGCCCCTGGCCCCTTGTATTCCTCACTCTGAGAAGACGGGGCCTCTAAGTTCCCAGGCTGCTCTGGAACTTGGATCCTCCTGCCTCGGCCTCCAGAGCTGCAGGGCTGACAGGCGTGGCCACTGCACGGGAGCTAAGGATGGCGTTATTAACTGGGGTGGGGGGGGATAGTCAAAAGGAGGGTAATATTTCATGACATGCGCAAGGTATACAGGATTCAAGTCCCAGTGCCCACACATGAAGTTTTATTGGCACAGGATGCTGCGGCGCAGTCACTCCTCTGTTATCTGCATCCGCTGCTGCACTCCCTTGAGGCCTGCAAAGCGGCAAATGTTGGGCCGGTGAGCTCCGTGGTTAGCGCCCTCCTGGCGCACAAGGGTCCTGTTTCCAACTCATCACTGGAAAATTAAACAACAACAACCAAAAAAAAAAAAACCCTGCAAATGTTTACCAACTGGCTCTCTTACAAAGTTTGCTGACCCCTGATTTAGATCAATAATAAACTTTATGGAGCACGAGCCCTGGGTCACTCGATGTGGCTCAGAATGGCTGGTACATAAAACACCCATTTGGGGAAGGAGGAAGATGAGGCACAGAGAGGTCAAATATCTTGCCTCAAGCCACACAGCAGGCACTCTGTGCTGGACATCACGGCCCCACCCAGATTACCTTGCCTGACTTCAGCTAGAGTGTGGCTGTTGGGGCAGCTCTGGGTCAGCGCCACAGCCATGGCCTGGAGCCCCCTCTCCAAGACCTGGCAGCCGCAGCTGTGAAATAGGGTTGCAAACAGTCCCCCACCCACCACGTTTCTGGAGGATCCAATGGGTCCTCAGCACAGTGCCTAGTATACAGTGGGGGCTCAATAAATGATCAGTGTGGTTTTAGTTGGGTTGGGCACTTGCCTGTGAACAATGGGGCTCTTTTTCTCAGAGAAGGAAGGATCAAGAGGGTGTGTGTCTGAAAGGATTCTAGGGGCGAGAATTTCTTGTGAAAGTTGAACTCAATCCCCATCCCAGCAACTCAGGAGGCTGAGAAAGGAGGACCGAAAGCTGCAGGCCAGCCTCAGCTACTTAGTGAGGGCCCACAACTTAGCAAGATCCTGCCATGAAATAAAAAGTGCAGAGGGCTGGGGGCGTGGCTCAGGGCAAATGCCCTGGGTAACCCCCCCCAGATAAATAAGTTTAATCCGGTGTGAAGCGATCCTCCCTTCCTGATCCTCTTTTTTCCTTTCTTTTCTCTTTGGTGCTGGGGATGGCACCCAGAGGCTCACACGTGCTGGGCAAGTGCTCTGCCACGGAGCCACCCCCAGTCCTTTTTCTCCTTACTGTTTTGGGACAAGGTCTTGCTAAGTTGCCGAGGCTGGCCTCAAACAGGAGATCCTCTTGCCTCAGCCTCCCCAGTGACTGGGATGGCAGGTGAGGCCAGTGCACGCCGCCCTCCCTGGTGTGAGCCTGACCCAGTGGACCTGTCCTCACACGCTGGGCTTCTCCTGCACGCCCACGTCTCCCTGGGCTCTCCAGGGCCCCTTTCTCAGCTGGCAGGAGCTTGACGTAGCCCCGGGATCCGTCCTCAGGGTACAGACCAGGAACTGCCCCAGGAGAGAAGCGGCATCAGAGCCCCTCAGGGTGACCTGGGCCAGGAGCTGGGAGAGCCGGCGCTGCCTGGGCAGGTCCCCACCCTGGCTTGGAGTGGCCGTCCGTCTTGGGCCCTTTGCGAGGTGCCCTTCATCCTCCCCAAACTCATCCAAGCTGTTGGACCAGCGGCCGCGCCTGTCACCCCAGCTACTAGGGAGGCCGAAGCGGGAGAATGCCAAGCAGCAGGCCTGTCGGCAGCTCGGCGAGACCCTGGCTCAAACACAAACCACACAACAAGGGTGTGTGTGCTGGGACGAGCTCCGAGGTGAGCCTCGCCTAGCACGGTGAGGGCTGGGTCCAGCCCAGCTGCAAAACGGTCGGAGAAACAGAGAAGTACGAAGCCAGGAGACGGTCTGGACGTTCCTGGGACTGCGGGCACAGAACCCCGCCTCTCGGGGCAAACGCTCAGCACAGACTGTGACAGCCAAGGGAAGACAGTGCCGGCCTCCGCCGGGCCAGGCCCGGAGCAGATTAACTGAACAGAGAAGGCGGAGGCCTTCAGTCACCATCGCCGCATGAGAACTGTCACCAAAGTCCCCACAAGAACCAGAACTTTGCACAGAGGTCGCTGCAGCCTGGAACAGAATCACTTCTGCAGGGACCTCGGCCCAGCCACGGTGGACAGAGCACCCTCTTGACCGACCCCTGAGGCCAGGGGTGATGGCTTCAAAGTGACTGTGTGACTGTCCCTCTTTCCTCCGCCTCCGGGGATTTGCTCAGGGTCCCTCCACTGCCCACCCACCTTGCAGCCCTCTTGGGCCACCTGCTGGGGTGGACAGGCCAGCTGCGCTGGGGGTGGCGTGGGGACCCCGCCGGCGCTCCTCCCTCCCTCCTCCTCCTCCTCCTCCCCGGCCTGCATCCTGGAGAGCGGGTGGGCTGACGGCCTTCCCCCGGCGGTCACCCAGGACCTCGGAAGGTGGCCTCATTGACAAGCAGGGTCTCTCCCGAGCTGACCAAGTTCAGGTGAGGCCCTTCCTGGCCTGTGCATCAGACGGAGTCCGTACAGGAGAAGGGGAGGCCGGCCGGAAGGAGGCCGGGAAAGCTCTGGGCGAGCCAAGGCCAGAGGCCTCCGTCCCCTGGACGCCTGGACTTGAACTTCCGCCTGCTCCACTGTGGGAGACGCTTTTCCGCTGCTGCGGCGGCTCCCGCGGTGGGGCTCCTGCCTGGGGACCAGAGGAGGGGCTGCCCAGGCCACCCCTGCAGCCAGCAGCGCCTCCGGCCTCCCTTCCCTGGTGAGGGGCTCGCTGTGCCCCCGGGACCCACCAGCCACAAAGCCATCTCCTGGATGAGCTGGTGGCTAGACACGAGGGGGGACAGGCCCGGGAAGTGGGGCTGGCTGCAGCGGTGGCTGACTCCCAGGAGCCTGCTGGCCTCCAACTTGCGGTCCTCTGGCCCCGGCCACCCCAGCTGCTGGGATGACAGGGTTCCCGTGCGCCCAGCTGCGTGGCTGTCCCCCGCCTGGCCCCGGTGGACCTGCCCCCTCCTGTGTGAAGGCCACCGTCAGCACCTTCTGCTCCTGGAGCCCGGGTCCCCGGGGGTGGGGCCGGAGGGCTTTGCCAATGTGAGGTCTGCGGTGTCCCCACGCCTGGCATGCAGCAGGTGCTCAATAGATGCTGTGGCTGTGGGGGTGAGTGCATGAGTGTCCTCCTTTCTCAGGGAGGGCAGGGCGGGTCCTCCCTCGTGTCATCTGGAGGCCACCCCCAGAGCAGAGGCCAGACTTCCCGGAACAGCCCTGGTGTGGGAGGAGCGGGCGCAGCATTGCCCAAGAGGGGATCAGAGTCCCCGGCCTCCCCGCCCGCCCGCCCGCCACACCCACGTCACGAGGGACTTGCTCATGGCCTGGCAGCGCTCCAGGAGGGTCCCCGGGAGGAGGAGGAGGAGGAGAAGGCAGGAGCCTCCTGCGGGGACTCCCTCCTTGGTCCCCCGGAACGTCCTGAAGGGAAGCGTGTGAGCCCTTGGGGTGAGGACGCCCAGGAGAGAGGAGGCCATAGGTCATCCGGAGGGGGCCCTGCGGGTGGCCTCCCCACACCCCTCCCTGCCCCTCTGTCCCCATGCGCATGGGTGCACCCTCAAGGCATGACCAGGTTTGCACCAGGGCCAAAGGGCTGAGGAAACGGAAAAATGACAGGTGGCACTGACGGGGCGTCACGAGACGGTCCCGCAGACACAGTCACAACAGCGGCAGCCGTGAGCTCAGGGCCTCGGCAAATCGCTGAGGCTGGCTTTCAGCTCCCGATCCTCCTGCCTCAGCCTCTGTGGCGGCTGGCACGGAGGCGTGGCCACTGCACCTGGCTCAACTTTTAGTTTGAATTAATCCAAATGAAATAACATTGAAAATCCAGTTCCCGTTCCATGTCCCTCCTCCAGCTATTCAAGAGGCACCTGTGGCCTGTGATCCTGTTCTGAAAGGGTGGCTCCAAGCAAGGCGCAGGGGCAAGTAATCCCAGCCCTCAGGAGGCTGAGGCAGGAGGATCAGGGGTTCAAAGCCAGCCTCAGCCAAGGCACAGTAATCGACTCAGTGAAATCCTGTCTCTAAATAAATACGGAAATAGGGCTGGGGCTGGGGCTCAGTGGCCAAATGCCCCTGAGTCCAATCCCTGGTACTCCCCAAAGGAAAAAAAAAACAGAAAGTGTGGGTCCCCTGTCTTAAGGCCGACGCCAGCAAGGCCCGCCCAGGAAGGCTGAGAACCCGCGTGTTGCTCTTCTGGATTTTGCAGCTAACCGCGTGGCTTCTGCCAAGATGCCTCCACTGGGCAGATGCAGCTGGAAAGCAGCCGCAGACGGGCACAGCGAGGGCGGGGCCGGGTGCCAATAAAGCTTTATTTATAAACGCAAATGAGGGCAGGGTCCGCCTGGGGGGCTGAGGAAAGAGCACAGACGTGGTGCTGAATGACATTGCAACGAGTCTCCGTGCCCCTTGCCCAGGTCCCTGTGCCTGGAGCAGGGCAGACACTGCAGCGGTCCCTTGGGTGGCTGCCTGCCACAGACTAAGGAGACTCCCGGCGCCGTGGCCGTGCGGGCGCCATCTGTCTCCGCGGCTGGGCATTGAACCCGCGCCCAGCGCTGAGCTGCGCCCCGTCCTTTCTGTTTTCTGAGACAGAGTCCTGCTGAGGCGTCTGCTCCCCGCCACCCCTGTCCTCCCCCCTGGTGACCCCTGCTCTTGTCTTTTCTTGGTCACCACTTTTCGGCGATTATGTCACTTAATATAATGTCCTCCAGGTCCCCTGAGTTGCTTGACTGACAGGTTGTCACTCATTTTTCTGGCTGATGCCGCCTCCTGTGCACTGACCACGCCTCGGCTGTCACTCGTGGAGCGTTTTGGTCGATTCGAGGGCTAGATGAAGGCGAAGTCCCCTGCAGCAGAGGTCTGCGGTGGCACCTGTGGCCCGGGAGGCAGGACCGGGAGGACGGCAGGGCCCAGGTGGCCAGGGCAGGAGGGAGGCCCCTGAAACAGAAGCTAGAGACACAGACCCAACCTCCCCCAACCTCCTCCAAAGACATGGGGGAGGGGCCTGGGCCTGCGCCCACCCCTCAGCCACGCGCCCCACACGCCCGCTGCACAGCCTCCGGCCGGTTGCCTCCTGGGCACTGGCCCTGTGCCCTGCCGGCCAGCGAGCTCTCCAGGGAGCTTCTGGTTGGGGACCTTCTGTCCGCTGGCCTCGCTTCAACCACGGAGGCTGTCTTTTGGGTGCAGGGGACGCACACTTCCTCCCAGCCCCCTGCTGCCCGAGGCCCTGTCCCGGGCACTTGCCCTCCACTGACCGCTCTCCAGGAGCCTCCTTGTGCTGCGCTCTGCCCCCGGGGGGGCTGCTGGACGGGGCTGCCGCACCCTGAGCCACTTCCCAGCCCTGGTATCTTAAGACAGGGCCTCACTGAGTCGCTGAGGCTGAATTTCCCATCCTCCTGCCTCAGCCTCCAGAGTCGCTGGAATGACGGTGTGGCCCCAGCAGCCAGCTCGGGCGCTGGTGAGTCCCTTCCCTGAGGCCAGCAGAGGGTCAACAGCTGTTTTTAGAAACGGGAACGGTGGTGGTCCTCGGGGAGGGACAGGTGACGTCTGTCCCCATTAAGGTCGGGTGGCCCAGGCCTGGCCTCCTCCCCGTGGGTCTCCACTGGAGGGAGGAGGAAGCCACTCACCCAAGGGCACTGTGTTCCCTGGAGTCATAAACGGGTGACAGAGCGGCGGAGTCCAGAAGCCACACGTCACCTGCTTCTCCCCCACTGCAGGTGCCCTCACCCCAGCGCTGGGCCAACATGGCCGCGGGGACTCCCCAGGGCCAACCCACACCCCTCAAGAGCCGACGCGGAGGGGAGACACGGGAGACCTGAGGCCAGGTCGAGGCCACCGCGGGCAGCCAGGGGGAGGACTGTCACAGGCCCCGGCACCGGGCAAACCTGCGGGTCCTTCTCTGGTGGGCGTCCTTGGCACCGCAGGGCGCTGAGCAGCACTCCTGGCCTCCACCCAGGCCTGGACACCCCAGTGGCCACACCTCGGTGTCCCCAGGCAGCACCAGGGCCCCCTGGGGGCGACTTGTATAATGCAAGTTGTTGTCAGGGGAAGCGCCTCGGGCGCCGCGGCCCTCCTCCCCCTCCTCCCAGGAGGGAATGACCACTGGCCCATCAGGGAGCAAAGCCAGGTGTGAGGTCTCGTGAGCAAGGACACTGCTGTCCACCTGGCACCCAGCCTCGTGCCCTGCGCCCAGAAGCCTCGATTTTGTCATCCATTCACCGGTTTCCAACAGCTCCCCGCTGTGTTCACTCCAAACAAAACTCCTTCCCACCGCCGTGGCCCCTGCAAGAACTGCCTGTCCCCTCCCTGACTCCCTCCTCCTCACTCCAAACACCAGCCTCATCCCGCCCCAGGGCCTTGGCACGAGCTGTTCCTTCAGCCTGGCTCTGCCTCATGCTCCAGGCTCCTCCTCTGGGGGGTCTTCCGGCCCCGCAGTGGCCCTCGCCACGTGTCTGCCCTCCTTCACCTGGTACTCGTCTGCGCCCACCTCTAGCTTCTTCTTTACTGCTAGAGCCTAAAGCCGTGGCTGGCACACAGTAGGTGCTTAACAAGTAACAACTGTCTGAGCACCTACTATGTGCTAGGTCCTTTCTGAGACACTGGGGACTCAGCACTGAGCAAGAAATTCTACCCTGGTCCCTAAGGAGCCAGCATCCTAGGGAAGAGGAACAAGGGAAGACAAAAAACAAATACCATTTAAACTGGTTGAGAATCTAGTCCAAGTGCCAACACGATAAAGAGGCGGAGACAGGAGTCCTCTCTATTGGGGGCAAAGATGGCTGTCAGTGGACTGAGCTGATTCATAAACAATAAACACGGGCAGATATGCCAACAGATGGCCACAGAACAGGGAGGAGGGCACAGGAGGGGAGTTCAGGTAGCTCTCAGTGCAAAGGCCCTGAGGCAGGAAGTTTAGCTGGATCGATGTTGACTAATGAACCACAGATGATTCTAGAAGGACTTGACCGCAGGATTCGACAGTGGGGGGCAAGGAGCAGGCTGTCCCCCAGCTGGTCTTGGAGGCTGGGCAGGAGGTTGGCAGCTCAGATGAGGGAAGGGAGCTCCCAGAAAAGGTACCGGCTTTGTTCCAACCTGGGGACAGGACTGTCCCAGGGACGGTGAGCTGTCCCGACCCAATGTCCGGTGACTGAAGAAAAGAGTCCCTGAAAGTAGGAAAAAGGTCACGGCGCGGCCCAGACACCTAGGACTTTGGCCTTTGCCCACTGCAGGCTGGAGAGCACACAAGGAGATAACGGTCCGGCCCGCCCGCTGCCCGGGCCCCACTGGCCCTGGACCCTGTCCGTCTGCCCTGGCCACCAATCAACGCCCGGGGCTGGGCGAGCGCCTCGGGGTCTATTTCAGCATCTCCTGGGGGTGGTGACAGGGCACAGCCCGGAGCCAGCGGGTGGGTGGGCCTGGGGCTGGCAGCGGAGACCCTGGAGTGTGGAGGGGCCCATGGACGGGGGCCTAGCTGTCGAGGTGAGTGGTGGCTCCGGGCCCCACTGTGGCTGGGGCCACTCTGCAGACGGTTCCCAGCTGTCCAGTGTCCAGTACCGGGCTGCAGGGCGCAGGGGGAGACCCAGGCTGTGCCGCCCGCTCCTGGACCAGCCTTTCCCCGGGTCCCCGCCCGGGGCTGAGCTGGGGGGCGCCCGAGGGCTGGGACCTCACGCCATCTCTCCGCCCAGATGGCGTCCCCCGCCTGCGCCGTGGGCCCCCTGGACAGCCTGGAGCTCCTGGACCTGCTGTTTGACCGGCAGGACGGCGTCCTCAGACACGTGGAGCTGGCCGAGCGCTGGAGCCCCGCGGGCCAGGTCCGCAGCCCACGTCCGCAGCCCCCGTCCGCAGCCCCCGTCCGCAGCCCACGTCCGCAGCCCCCGTCCGCAGCCCCCGTCCGCAGCCCCCGTCCGCAGCCCCCGCAGCCCCCGCAGCCCCCGCAGCCCCCGCAGCCCCCGCAGCCCCCGCAGCCCCCGCAGCCCCCGCAGCCCCCGCTCCCACCCAGGGACTGGTCCCGCGCAGCCGCGGGCGCACAGGTGCGGGGCGGAGGCTCAGAGAGGGCAGGAGCAATGCAGGGTCGCTCAGCGACTTGGAACTGAGGCCACACGCACGCCTGGGGCCTGGGCCTCCCTCCGGGGCGTTTCCGGTCACCCGGCTCAGCGGCTCAGCGCGACCCCAACTGCGCCCCTCCCTCTTCCTGGGGCAGGTGCCGCCGCCGGGCTCCGACTCCGAGGACTTCCTGAGCGCCATCCTGGGCCCGGGAGACTCGGATCCCAGCTCCCCGATCTGGTCCCCCGCGGGCAGTGACAGCGGCATCTCTGAAGACCTCCCCTCTGACCCTCAGGACACCCCTCCCCGCAGCGCACTGGCCACCACCCCGGCCAGCTGCCACCCCAATGAGCCTGGCCAGGGGCCCTGCCCCGCCTACCTCCCTGGGCCCCCCTGCCCCGCCAGGCCCTCGGGCCCCCAAGTGCTGGAGGCCTCGGTGGCCATCGACCTGGGTGAGTGCAGGGGCCGCCCGCTGCCTTCCCTGCTCCTGGGCCCCAAGGGGTGCT
Organism: Ictidomys tridecemlineatus; assembly: GCF_052094955.1. NCBI lineage: Eukaryota > Metazoa > Chordata > Mammalia > Rodentia > Sciuridae > Ictidomys > Ictidomys tridecemlineatus. The sequence goes on from NC_135478.1 coordinate 2,494,027, forward strand.
GCTGGGCCACTGTGAAGATGGCTCCCCGCTGCCCAGGTCCTGGGCCTGCCTCGGGGAGCTCAGGGGCCGTCCTGGCTGGAGAAGGCCTGATGAGATGGCCCCAGCAGATCAATAATGACGTACTCCAGGGACACTGATGCCCTGGGGCCAGGCAGAGGGCCCCTGGGGACAGGTGGCCGCTGGGCTTCCCCGGAGCTCTTGTGGGTCTGAGAGATGGTCACCCGCGGCCACCGGCTCCACCCTGGGGTCAGAGCCAGGGGCTGCTGGGGCAGCTGCCTACTGTGCGAGGCACCAGCAGGGACGGTGGCAGGCAGGGGCCAGCCTCACCCCTGTCCTGCGGGGAGACCAGGTCCTGGACAGTGAGAGCCACTGTGCCCTGAGTGGCAGCGGGTCCCCGACAATGTCCCGGGTCTTCTTTGCGCCTTGGTACACCCAGGTGTGCTGGGGGGTCCATCCCACAGAGGGGCGACCGCTGTCCCCTCGGCCAGGCCCAGGGTCCCCAGCTGTGCCAAGTGCCCCAGCCCGTGGAGGCTGCTCACGGAGACTGGGGAGGCCGCTAGGGCTGGGCGCTGCGGAGGTGCCCCTCTGACGCCCTCCCTGTCCCTGTCCCCTCCTGCCCCATCAGATGTGTGGAGCACCGGGGGCCTGTACGCGGAGGAGCAGGCGGACACGCCCTCCCGCTTCAACCTCACCGTGAAAGACCTGCTCCTGTCGGGCAGCGGGGACCTGGTGAGCCTCCAGCCCAAGCCTGGGACAGGCGGGAGGGGACCCCACACCCAGCCCCGGGCGTCCAGCCCAGGATGGCAGGGCCGGGCCACTGGGTGCACACGCAGAACCGGGAGAGGAAGAGGCTGGAGTCTGCCGCCGCGCGCCCGCCCCGGGCCAGCCACCTTCCAAAGGCCAGGAATCCTCGTCCTTCAATCCACAGGGGCCCTGAAGACCGGCTTTTATTATCCAAATCCCACATAAGAAAAAGTCCCTAGCTGACTCCAAGCCACCCAGCGCCACAGGCTGTCCCATCGCTGGCCGTGGTCCCATCGTGCTCACTGCACACTGGTGGGGGCCATCTGTCCTGCCCAGGGCTCCTCACCCCTGTCAGACAGACCCCCCCATTTTACAGATGAGAAGGTCAAGGCTCAGAGAGGTGAAGCTGTGAACCTAAAGTCACACAGAAACCAAGAGGCAGAGTCAGGTTTGAAATCCCCTTTGTCTGCTGCCAAAGGTCATCCTGACAGTCTCCGGGGAGGGCCAGTGAGCACTGGCCACCTGTGTGCTCGCGTCCAGGTCCCCTGGTCAGGGTGAGGCGACGCACTGCAGGGAGCTCACGGGGTGTTCCTGCAGGCCCAGGGGGTCCTCCTGGAGGCAGTGGTGCTGCAGCAGTCCCTGAAGGGTCAGCAGGGAGAAGGACTGGTTTGGGAAGGATTGTCCCGCCCTCGTGCTGGCAGGACCCTGGGGCTGGGGCCTGCTAGGCAGGCGCTCCACCCCGAGTGCTCCCCAGCCCCGTCTGTCTTATTTTGAGACAGGGTCTCGTTAAGTTATTCGGGCGGCCTCCAACTTGGAATCCTCCTGCCTCAGCCTCCTGAGTAGCTAGGACAACAGGAATCTGTCACCTCCCTTGGTGGCGACTGGCTTTTATAAATGCATCATTTTTCATGCACTTTCTCTATGTCCACAGTCTTGGGGTCCTGGGGACCTTGTTCCTGTTTTTTCAGATGAAAGTAGAGGCAGGCTGGGAGCCTGGCCGGACTCACAGTGGCCAGGTGCTAGCCGTGGAGTTTGGACCCAGCCTGGACCAAGACTGTCCCGGAGCAGTGATTCATGGGGTGGAAGCAACAGGAAGGGGCAGGGGGACAGCAGGCCGTGTCCCCAGCCAAATGCCAGGCAGAAGGGACAAAGTCCAGCCTGCTGGGAGGGACTCTTCCGAGGCCCCTCTGAGGGGGAAGAGTGGGCGCTGGGGCAAGCTACGGGGGGCTGCCAGCTCACCTGGGGGACACGTGCCTCCCAGGAGGCCCCGAAACCCAGGGCCTCTCGGCCAAGATGCTGTGGGCAGGGCACCTACCAGGACTGAGGTCCTCCATCCTCCATCCTGAGTCTCCCATTCCACACGGGACGGGTGGAGGCCAGCCTCCTGCCTCAGCCTCCTGAGCCGCTGGGACGACAGGTGTGCGCCACTGCGCCTGGCTAAACTGAGTCATTTTGGGGGAGCAGGGTAGGCAAGTGCACCCACACAGCCTGGGCTCTAATGACGGACGGACGGAGTGGTGCCCCACTCAGCTCCCTGCAGGCTCTCCCCTCCCTGTGTCCCCTGCCCCTCCTCCAGGTTTAAGCACAGGCCACACGGGGTGCCCTCTGCCCTTCCTGTTGTTCCTGGCGCCCGCCACAGGGTCACTGGTGTGGGGCCGGAGGACCCCGCCCTCTTCCTCTGCAGGTGTCCCACCGCCTCCCACCTCCAGTGCAATTCCTGTTTCTTCCGCAGCAACAGCAGCACCTGGCAGCCTCTCTGCGACCTGGCCACGGGCACTGTCAGGAGCTGGTGCTGACGGAGGACGAGAAGAAGCTGCTGGCCAAGGAGGGCATCACCCTGCCCACCCAGCTGCCCCTCACCAAGGTGGGAGGGACACTCGGCTCCCCTCCAAGCCCCACAGTAGACCACAGCACTAGAGGGTCAGGACGGTGGTCACCAGCCGGATTCCACCCTGAAAGCCCACTCACAGCAGGTGACGCTGTGCCCAGTGGTGACCCGCCGGCTGGCTGCAGGCTAAAAGCCCTCCTTGGTCCCCTCCCCGTCCCCTCGTGGCTTGTCCCGGCCTCTCGGAGGTCAGAGCTCACACGGTGCCCCGCAGGCCAGCCGCCCTGCACACAGGCTTTGGTGGAGCCCCCTGATCTCACCAGCCTCCCTGGAGATTTCCCCCAAGAGCGTCACTCCGCGGCCCTGTTCCCAGATCCCGCGGGCAGCCCCGAAGGCTGAGCGCCTGGTCAGGCCCGCGGATGGTCCCACTCGGTGTCAACACCGAGTCCCCATTTCTCTTAACTGGGGCGGGCTCCGAGTCAGGTGCGGTGTCCACGGGGGACCCCGGGCTGACCCGCGCAGCCGTCCTCCTGCAAGAATGGGGGCGGCAGGCTGGCCTCCCCCGCCAGCGCCCGCCCCGGGGGTCTGAACGGAGTCTGGGCAGCGGAGGGAGCGCCCAGACGGCTCAGCCCTCCCCTTCCCTCTGCAGTACGAGGAGAGGGTCCTGAAGAAAATCCGCCGGAAAATCCGCAACAAACAATCAGCGCAAGAAAGCAGGAAGAAGAAGAAGGAGTACATCGATGGCCTGGAGACCCGGTAACGCGGGCCGGGGGTGGACCTCGCACTGGGGGAAACTGAGGCTCAGAGAGAGGGACACCGGGTGCCGAGGGTCACAACTGCTAGGGCCTGTTCCCTACGAGGACTCAGGGATCCCCGGAGATGGCTCGGGCAAGGGTCCTGGGGTCCCTGCGCCCGGCGGACAGGAAGCTCCTCTCCGTGGGCGCTGGAGAATGGTGCCGCTTCAGCCCTGAGAGCACTGGCCGCCGGAGGCAGAGGGGGACCGCGCTGTCCCAAAGGGAGCCTCGAGCTGGCCCCTGGCCCCACTGAAGGCGCTGAGGGTCCGCAGCGGCCCAGCTCTTGGTCCCTTGGTACAAACAGCAAAGGCGGCCCCCGTTCCCGGCCCACAGTGGCCTTGTCGGATGCTGCGGGTCTGTTTCCACGTCCTGGGTCCTGGGAAGTCCTCGTGGCACACGGAACCGCCCCTACTCTCTGCTGTTTCAGGCTCTGCCGTCCGCGGCTGTCGTCACGTGGTCTCCTTGTGCCTTCTTCTACTTTTTGATCAGTCTTCCCAGAATTTTGTCTGTTTTCTTCTTCTTATCAAATGACGGTTATTGAAATAATTCCTAACCATGGTTCCCATCAAACAATAACTTTCTGTCTCTTCTTCCCAACTAATTATACACGTATGTGTGTGACCTTCGGCACTGGGGCGCGAACCCAGGGGCAGGTGATTTACCACTCAGTCACATCCCCAGAGCTTTCTAAAAAACATTTTATTTTTCAGTTACAGTTGGGCACAACACCTTTGTTTCATTTAGTTATTTTTGTACGGTGCTGAGGACCAAACCCAGGGCCTCGTGCTACCGCTGAGCCACAACCCAGGCCCTCCCCAGCCCTTTTTGTTTTTTTGTTTTGAGGCAGGGTCTCACTAAGTTGCTTAGAGCCTAAATTGCTGATGCTCACCTTGAATTCGCAATCCTCCTCCCTCAGCCTCTGAGTCACTGGGACTACAGGCGTGCACCACCGTGCCTGGCCACAGCCTCTAGTTTTTGAGGGACTTATTCTGTTGTTCTCCGACCATTGTTTAAAGGTGCCTGCTCAGCTCTGGGGCTGGATCAGGGCTATGCATTTCCCTCTCAGCACTGCATTAGCTGCATCCCACCTTGAGGGGGTGTGTGGACCGAGGGTCTCCCACGTGCTGGGCAAGCATTCCTCCCCTGACGTGCACCCCCAGCTCTTTATAAACTTTGAGACAGGGTCACACTGAGTTGCCCAGGCTGGCCTCAAACTTGGGAACCTCTTGCCCAGCCTCCTGAGTGGCCAGGACGACAGGTGTGCATCACCAGGCCTGGTTTAAAGGAGCATTTTCACTGGGGGAATTCATTCCATTCCAGCTGCTATGTTGGGCCTCCTTTCTGCAAAGGGACTGTGGGTCCTTATGCACCCCCCTGCAGAACAGCACACGGCCCATCTGCTACCTATGGGGAAAACAAGCCGAGGGCCCAAGAGTCTCTGGCCTCAAGAGGAGGCTTGCCCTTAGGAGCCCGTGTTCCCGCTCCCCACTCCTGGTGCTGGCTGCACCCCTGCCCTGGGGTGGAGACGGCCGTGGCCCACCTCGTGCTCATCCTCAGCCCAGTGGGACACTTCAAGTCCGCACCCGAGTGTTCTGACTTACGGCCACCGATGCTGACGGGGAACATGGGTGCCAGCCGCACCCAGGCCAAGATGGGGGCTTGCCTCTGCCCTCTTCCCCGCTTCCCCCCGTGGTGCTGGGTGGAAGGTGGGCCCTCGTGCTCAGCACCGGCCTGCTGCCCAGCCTGGGGGGGCTGCAGGTCGCGGAGGGCCAGGGCTTCCGCTGGGGTCTCCAACTCTGACTGAGTCTGGCACTCAGCCCTGGGGCTCGGCCGCAGTGCAAGTCCCACCCCACGAGGACCTGGAAACCGACAGACCTGGCTCCCGCCCTGGCCCTGCACAGGTGCCCTGGCGTGTGCTGTGGTCCCAGCTACCAGGGGACTGAGGCAGGAGGCCTTTGCTCTCTGGCTTGGGGCCTCCCAGGGAAACATCAGTGGGGACAATTGGTGACAGATTCTGCAAGTCACCAGGTCACTCATTGTTCCTTCAGGATGTCGGCCTGCACGGCCCAGAACCAGGAGCTGCAGAGGAAAGTCCTGCAGCTGGAGAAGCAGAACCTGTGAGTCCACGTCCGGGGTTGGGGGGGCACAGGAAGTGGGGAGGGTGCCGTGGGGCAGGGAATGAGCCCCAGCTCGGTGGGCGCCATCTGTGCAAAGGCCCTGGGGCAGAGGAGGTGGGGGAAGGAGGCGAGGCAGGCTGGGAAGGGCCCCCTGGGCCACAGGAAGGACTTGGGCTTTGGCTTCATAGTGGCCAAGCACCCCCTGGCCGTGTCTGAGCTTGAACCCAGGAGAGGGGCAGGAGAGCCGAGAAGAGCGGGGTGGCCTTCTCGTGAGCCATGATGGAGGCGGGCGGGAGCAGTGGGACCCTGAGGGAGGCCGGGGCCTGGGGAATGGGCAGGAGCAGGGCCAGGCCCCCGCAGGCTCAGCCGCCCCTGTCCCTCCGAGGTCCCTGCTGGAGCAGCTCAAGAGGCTGCAGGCCATGGTGGTCCAGTCCACCACCAAGTCTGTGCACACGGGCACCTGCACCGCGGTGAGTCCTCTCCCCTGCCCGTGGGTGGGGCAGGCAGGTCCCCGGGGAGGGGTCTGCAGGAAGTGATGGCCAGCACAGCGCTGGGGTCCGGCCTGGCCTCCCTCCCTGTGGAGGGGACGCAGGTGACCGCCCCTCTCTGGCAGGTCCTGCTGCTGTCCTTCGCGCTCATCGTCCTCCCCTCCATCAGCCCTTTCGCCACCAACAAGGCAGAGAGCCCAGGGGACTTCGCGCCCGTGCGAGGTGAGTGCCTGCCCCCCACCTCTTCCCGGTGCACCTGGACCTGGGAGACCTGTGCCCCAGTGTCCCGAGGCCGGGGAGAGGGCCACAGGACTCTGCCCCCACGGCGTCCCTCCTGAGCCCCCCAACTCTGCCCAGTCTTCTCCAGGACGCTGCACAACGATGCCTCGTCCCGGGTGGCCCCGGACGACCATCTGGCCTCCAAGGCCCCAGGCCCCAGGCCGGACGCTGCTGTGCCCCACAAAGGGCCCCCGGGCGGCCTTGGGACGGACTGGGGCTTCCTGGACATGCTGGCACTGGGCGGGTCAGCAAAGGAGCTGGACAACTCGACCCTGGTTCTGGGCAATTCGACAGAGGAGCTGGGCCCGGCCACCCTGCTGGACTGGGTGGCACCAGAGCCGGTGCTCAGCACAGGACGTGCGGGGCTGGAGGCAGCCGGGGAGGAGCTGTGAGACCCCAGGCCACCTGGGGGAGCCCAAGTGGACGGCAGGCCCTGGTGGACACCACAGCTCACTGCGGGGACAGACGGGAGCTGGCCTACGTGTGGCCGCAGCGCCCCAGGCCCAGGGCTGGCCGCCGGCCGCTGCTCAGCCCCACACAGCGCAGATCGCGACCTGTGCCTGGGTGCCCCTTGGCCTCCTGGCTCACTGGGCAGAGGAAGCTGTCCAGCCTCAGGGACCCTGGACTTCTGAGTGGCCGCCACCCACCACCACCCCTTTTCTAAGACTGCGCGACCGACCCTCAATAAAGTATTTTGACAGGACACGGCTGGGGGGCTCAGGGGCTCTGGGGGTGGAGTGCGGCCCCAACCAGGCAGCTTCAGCACCTTGGAGAAGGGCAAGGGCCGGCGGGACCCTGGAGCCCAGGAGTGGGACCTGGGGACCGGGACCTGCTGCGAGGGGCTGCACCACACACCACACGGGGCCTCGTTTTAAGATGAGAAAACCAGGTCAAGGTCACAGGTGGGGGGGGGGCAGGGACAACCCGACCAACGCCACCCCCACCGGCTGCACAGGGGCCAGGACCCCTGGGGGCCTCTCTCCTCCAGGGACACCCCACTGGGGGCAGAGGGTGTAACCAGGGCCGGGGGCTGCAGGATGGCAGGTGGGAGGGGCGAAGCCGTCTCCTGTCCCCAGGGTGCTGCACCAAGGGACTGCAAGGCGCCCAGCTGCGAGGAGTCTGTCTTTATTGCGTTGAGGACTTGGGGAGGCCCGGGACCCTCTCCCCGCAGCCCTGCCCTCAGCGGCGGGGGGTCTGGCTCCCCGTGGGGGTCCCTGAAGGTGGCCTTGGGAGGCAGATCAAGAGCTGACCGGGAGGGAGTGTGCGGAGTCCCCAGAGGGGCCCAGGGCGCTCCCCCTTTAGGCTGGGAACTGGGGAGGAGGGCGTCCTCCACCCGCTCCCACAAGTCCTGAGTCGGAGGCTGGCCGTGGCGGGCGGCGGGCCTGGGTGGCACTGCGGGCCCAGGAGCCAACCAGACAGTGGAGGCCCACCGCCCTGGGCCTGGGGTCCGGCCCTCAGCTCCCTGAGGTCCCCGGGGACAGGGACAAGTAACAGTGAGACCGTAAGGAAGAGGAGTCCATGGTTTCCGTGGGAGCCCGGGCCAGCGCCTGGTCAGCTGGGTGCGGCCTCCACCTTCACCCTCTTGGGAGGCCGGCGGGGGGCAGGGCTGTCTGGCGGCTCCCTCTTGGGGCTGGGGGGCTTGCAGCCATTGGGCCGGACCCGGGGCTGCACGCTGGCCTCCTGCCCGGGGCCGCTGGGGGGCTCCTCCTTGGGCTCCAGCTTGGGAGCCGCTGGGCGCGGCAGGGGTGGCAGGGCCCTGTCCAGCACGCGGGGCCCGTCCCAGGCGGGGATCTCCAGCCCCAGGTGCTTCATGAGCCGGGTCATGACCTGGTCTACGTAGCCGTGGATGCGCAGGTCAGCGTGCCGGTCCTGCAGGGCGAGCAGGGTCAGGCGGGGCAGAGGCCCGGGGCCCGGGCAGGGGTGGGCTCGGCACCTACGTGCTTGGTGGGCTGGAGGTTCACGATGACCAGCCGGCCTCCCCGGCGCTTGGTGGCCAGCGGCAGGTTCCCACTGGGCCGGATTTGCAGGGAGGTGCCCAGGGTGATGGACAGGTCGGCGGTCCTGGGGCCAGGAGCACAGGCTCAGTCCAGCCCCGGCCGGCCCCCTGCTGCCCAGGAGTCCCTGCCCGCCCCACTCCACCCCCACCCGGGCACAGGGTCCCACCTGCTGGCCTCGTCGGCTCGAGCCAGGTCCCGGTCGGGCAGAGCATCTTCCCAGTCCAGGATGGTGTCTCTCAGCTCCCCCCTGTGGGCAGTGGAGGGTCAGCCGGCGCCCGGCCCCCGGGGCTGGGGGTGGGGAGGGTCACTCACCTGCAGGCCCGCAGCCCTCTCGCCTTGGCCATGGTGCAGAGCCGGCCGGTGGCCTTGAGGCCCATGGTGCCCACGACCGTGTCCCGGACATACTGCCTGTGCCAGGAGGAAGGAGGCAGGACAAGGGTCTCGCGGGCCGCCCTGAAGCCCCGGGCAGCGCTGGGCTTTCTCCGAGTCGCTCTTGGGGAAGGGGTCCCTGAACCGGGACCCGAGCAGGAGGAGTCCGCAGACGGGAGGGGGTGGGCCCTGGGGGAGCCCCGCTGGGGACCGGTGGCCAGCGCTCGCCTGGCACGAGGCAGCCAGGCCCTGGGTCCTCCCCGCGCAGAGCCACACCAGAAGCCAAGGCTCCGCAACTCGGGAAGGGCCTGGGGCCCCCCGAGTCAGGGCACTGGACGGAGGTCTGCAGCCAGCAACTTGGAAGGTCAGCGGCCAGAGTGGGGTCACTCCCTGTCGTGGGCTGGACTGTGTCACCCAAAAGGACCTGCTGAAGCTTAAGCCCAGTGACCCAGAGGGTGACCCTCTCTGACAGCGGGGTCACTGTGGGTGTGGTCAGTGGAGACAAGGTCCTACCAGAGGAGGGGGACGGCTGGTCCTCCAAGAAGGGAGAAGACACCCAGGAGACAGCCATGTGACCTTGACCATGCGGGCAGTGGCGGGGCCACCAGGTGTCCCCGGAGGGCCGTGCCCAGGCCTCCCACGCCCCTGGGTCTCCGGGAGCATCAGACTGGACTCCCAGGGCCCCGGCAGCTTGGTCACTGTCACCAGCTCTCCCAGCAGCCTGCTGTCATGCACAGCCACCCTGTCCCCCCCCACCGATGACACCCATAGCCAGCCTGTCCCCCCTGACACGCACAGCCAGCCTGTCCACCTGACACCCACAGCCACCCTGTCCCCCCAATGACACGCACAGCCACCTTGTCCCCCCACAATGACACGCACAGCCACCCTGTCCCCCTGACACCCACAGCCACCCTGTCCCCCTGACACCCACAGCCACCACCAATGACACCCACAGCCACCCTGTCCCCCCACAATGACACGCACAGCCACCCTGTCCCCCCTAATGACACCCACAGCCACCACCAATGACACACACAGCCACCCTGTCCCCCCACAATGACACGCACAGCCACCCTGTCCCCCCACAATGACACGCACAGCCACCCTGTCCCCCCACAATGACACGCACAGCCACCCTGTCCCCCCACAATGACACGCACAGCCAGCCTGTCCCCCCCAATGACACCCACAGCCAGCCTGTCCCCCCCAGCCCTGCCACTCACGTCCTGCACTTGACACACTCTTCTACAAACATGTTCCCGTGCAGCTCAGCCAGCTTGTCCCTGTGCGAGAGGAAGGAAGAGCTGCCGGGGCTCCCTGGGTGCCCAGGCCCCGCATCCACAAGACCAAGCCACTCCCCCACCTCCCGGCCCATCCATGCGCTGTGCATCCCTGCACAGTGGCCCAACCTCTCTGTCCTCTCTCACTGTCCTCACGGCTGACCCCACCTCTGCAGATGGGCGGCCTTTCTCTTGGTAACATGCCTGCCCCCTTCCAAAGTGTAGGAGGCTGCAGGGCCGCCCGGTGGAAGGACAGGGTTGGGATTCCAGCTGGCCATGAGAGAAATGTGGCATGCGTGGCCCCGGAGCACAGGCTTTGGGGCAGGGAGTGAGAGCAAATCTGCTGAGCAACCCTGAGCCAGCCTCTTACCCTCTCTGTGCCTCAGTCCCTCTCTGTGGAATGAGACAGTGACATCCAAGTCTTTGGATGTCAAGGGTTCCAAACAAGAGGCGTGGCAGGTGCTTCCCTGTGGCTCCCCTGCCACCTCCCGGGGTCCCTGCTGCAGTGCCACCTCCACAGGGGAGCCCTGCTGACCGCCCCTTCACAGCCACAGCTTCCCAGCGCCCCACTGTGTGCACTCAGGATGGGGACCCCCTGACGCAGGTCCAGGGACCCCACTTCTGCCCCACCGAAGCACAGGCCCTGGGACACAGGGAACAACTGCCATCTGTCTGGTCCATTCCATGTCCCGCACCAGAAGAGCCTGGCACGCAGTAGGACTCAATAAGTAAACACCTGCGCTGGGAGCCTGGGTGCAACTGTGTGCCCAAGAGGCCGCCTGAGTGTCTCTGTGCCCCATCAAAGGCCCATCCCGCGTGCTCAGGTGTGGCAACCAGGCCTGGCCTGCAGCAGCTCGGGCTCCGTCCACCCACAACCACGGGGTCCTGGGGCAGGGAGGGCACTCAGGTGTGGACCAAGTCTGGGCTGCAGCAGGGCTCAGGGGCAGCGCCAGGACCTGGGCTCCGCCAGCACCAGAAAGGAGGGCATCTTGAAACGAAGCAAGTGGCAAGCTCAGGACCTGCCCTGCCACCCGGCACACCTGAGGGGACTCACACCTGAGGGGAGTCACACCTAAGGGGAGTCACACCTGAGGCGGTTACACCTGAGGGAGTCACATCTGACACCTGAGGGGACTCACACCTGAGGGAGTCACACCTGAGGGGGGTCACACCTGAGGGGGTTACACCTGAGGAAGTCACACCTGAGGGGAGTCACACCTGAGGGGAGTCACACCTGAGGGGGTCATACCTGAGGGAGTCACACCTGAGGGGAGTCACACCAGAGGGGATTACACCTGAGGGGAGTCACACCTGAGGGGAGTCACACCTGAGGGGAGTCACAACTGAGGGGGTTACACCTGAGGGAGTCACATCTGAGGGGAGTCACACCTGAGGGAGTCACACCTGAGGGAGTCACATCTGAGGAAGTCACACCCGAGGGGAGTCACACCTGAGGGGAGTCACTCTTGAGGGGAGTCACTCCTGAGGGGGTTACACCTGAAGGAGTCACACCTGAGGGGAGCAACACCTGAGGGAGTTCATACCTGAGAGGAGTCTCATCTGAGGGGAGTCACAACTGAGGGGAGCAATGCCTCAGGGGGGTCACACCTGAGGGGAGTCACACCTGAGGGGAGTCACACCTGAGGGGGGTCACACCTGAGGGGAGTCACACCTGAGGAGGTCACACCTGAGGGGAGTCACACCTGAGGGGAGTCACTCCTGAGGGGGTTACACCTGAAGGAGTCACACCTGAGGGGAGCAACACCTGAGGGAATTCATACCTGAGAGGAGTCTCACCTGAGGAGAGTCACGACTGAGGGGAGCAATGCCTCAGGGGGGTCACACCTGAGAGAGTCACACCTGAGGAGGTCACACCTGAGGGGAGTCACACCTGAGGGGACTCACACCTGAGGGGGGTCACTTCTGAGGGGGGTCACACCTGAAGGAGTCACACCTGAGGGGAGCAACACCAGAGGGAGTTCATACCTGAGAGGAGTCTCACCTGAGGAGAGTCACGACTGAGGGGAGCAATGCCTCAGGGGGGGGGTCACACCTGAGAGAGTCACACCTGGGGGAGCAATGCCTGAAGGGGGTCACACCTGAGGGGGGTCACACCTGAGGGGAGCCACCCTGGGGACGCTCCACCTCCGCCAGCCTGGCTGATCTGAGGGGCAGCTTCTCCAGCAGGTGGAGAAAGACCTGGAAGCCCCGGGTCGGGGGCGCGCAGAGCTGTGATGAGCCCCAGGAGCGGGGGACCCAGGGTGTGGCGCCCCAGGCGGGGGCAGGCAGAGCCAGTCACCTGGGGAAGCCGGAGCGCACGTGCAGCCCGTCCACGTTCTGACTGACCAGGAAGCGGAGCAGGCCCACCCGCTCCAGCTGCACCAGCGCCATGTGCGTCTTCGTGGGCCGCGCGCTCTCGAAGGTGGTGTCGAACTGGGGGGCCAGGCCGCGCTCCTCCATGGTCCAGACGCCGCGGGGGCCCCTGGAGGTGCAGGGGGAGGGTTTGGAGGAAAGAGGCAAAGGCAGCAAAGGAGACAGAATCGGAGCCAACGAGACAAAGAATCAGAGGAAGGCAGAGCAGAGCAGACGGAGAGAGAGCCAGAGGGAAGGACAGGGACAGAGAGAGCAGGCCGGGACGGGAAGACAGGTCCAGAGCTCGGAGCGCAGGCCGGTCAGGCTGACCCTGGCTACACTGGTGATGCTGGGGTCATAGCAGACCCCTGCCCTGCCCTCAAGGAGTTATGGGGGAGACACAGCTGGACTCTGGCCCTCCAGCCCTGCAGGGTCAGGTCTGGTCACAGGGAGGGACCCAGAGCTGGGGCAGCCGCGGAAGGGGCCTCACTGGGGACTGTGGGGGAGGAAGGCGGCCACTGCACTCAGCCAGAGAGGTAAACACAGCTGGCAGCTGCCCGAGGGAGGAAGGCCGGGGTCTGGGGGCCACAGCAGGGGAGCAGGGCAGTGGCCCAGGGCTGGACCTGAGCCCAGAGGGCGCCCTGTGACCGTGACCCGTGACCGGTGACTGTGATAGGGGAGCCGGGCGGGCAGGGCTCAGCCTCAGGACCTCAGCAGCCCTGGGACCCCGGTCCCGCTGGGAGGGTCTGGGGAAGGGCCACAGTCTGGCCAAGGTTGAACCCCGCCCCTTCCAGCAACAAGACCCCGACTCGGGCAGCTGCTGGCCCACCTGCCCAGAGGACCAGGAGATGGAGGCTCCCAAGGCAAGGCTGCCTGGCCCCGCCCTCCTGGCAGTGAGAGCCCACTTGATGTCCCCGACCTGATGTCCCCGTGGCCACAGAACCCCGTGTGACCGCCCGCTGTCCCCCAGGTGCGGCCACACTTCCCGGCACCCCTTGCAGCCAGGCGAGGCCAGGTTCTGGCCCCCGGGGGGCAGCACAGCGGGCTGTGGCTGCGGGGACCCCCTGACCCGGGTCCCCGGCCGGGGACACACACCTGAAGTCAGGGATGCCGGCGCCCGTGCTGATGCCCGCGCCCGTGTGGAACACCACGTGGGAGGCCCGCGACACGAGCAGCGCCAGCTCCCGCACCTTGCGCTCCAGCTCCTCCGGGGGGTCGAAGATCTGCGCGGCGACAGGCAGTCCAGTGAGTCCCCAGGGTCCCCAGAGTCCCCGAGGGCCAGGGCAGGCCTGTGCCGTCCGCCGGTCACAGGCGCTCGGTGCGCCCGGTGCAGGACAGGGGCCGGGGGCCAGCTCCGAGCCCAGGCCCGTGCGCAGGGCAGCTTCCCCGCACTCGTCCTCCGGCCACCGGCCATCTCGACCCTCCCGCTCACAGCCCTTCCCGGTCCCGGGATCAGGGGCCACGCCCCAGCCTGGCTCCGAGTCCCGGTCCGGCTTGGTGGGTTACGCCCGCCTCCCACCGGGGCCCTGCCGTGGCTTTCGCTGGAATCACACCCCGTCCTCTCCCATCAGCCGGGCAGACCTTCCCCGACCCGGTCCCTCTCTCGGCCCCGCCCCCTCCTCCCTGGGAAGTCCCTCCCATTGTCTAGCCGGGGTGTCTCCTGAGATTCCCACAATGCCCCGCAACCGCCCGACCCGCCACGCCCGCGGCCGTGGGGTTGGCCTTCGGGAACCCCGCGGCGCTCACCTCGGGGAGGCCGCACTTGCCCTTATCCGCATACGGCGACAGCCCGGCCGCGTAATTCACCGACATCGTCGCCGCCCGGACGGAACAATAAAGTTTCCCTTGTTGAGGTCGCTTCCGCCGGAAATGGAGCCGGGAGGAGGGAGGAGCCGCGCGGCTGGCCGCGCCCCGCAGACGCAGGCGCCGCTCGTGACGACGCAGGCGCCGCTCGTGACGCCGCAGGCGCCAGATTTAGTGTTGGAAAAGAGCCGGGGTTGGCTTGCGCGGTGGCCCCGGCGGGAAGCCACCCACATGAGTTCTCCAGTCACCCCCAAAGTGAGGGAGCACACTAGGGAACTTCATGAGGACAGTGCCATGGAAAGGGGACCCAGGACCCCAGTGCAAAGGAGGTCTCAAAGCCACCGAGTGGTCTGAAGGCCGTCCAGGCGGATGAGCTGCTCCAGCAGGGCAGGCCGTCGCTGCCTAGACGAACGGCCCATGGCTTCGGGCGGTGGCTTGAGGGCCCTGCAGTCCCTGCTGGAGCCAGGGGACGCCAGGGAAGGAGGATGTCGCCCACCTTACCCGTGGGCTGGCTCTGGGCACAACGTGGCCAGGCAATGGTGACACCTGCGATTAGATGTGATGGGTGCGCAGAGGCACAGGGCCACGAGGGTGTCCAGCCTGGGACACCTGAAGGGCAGCCTGGAGGAGGGCTGTGGCAGCAAAGGTCTGAAGACCCAGTGCTATCCGATAGAAGGAGGGTGACACGAGGGTGGAAAGGGCCACCTGGCAGCAGAGGCTGCAGGTGACAGGTGGGAGGAAGGGCAAAGCAGCTCCTTCCAGAAACTGATCAGTCAGGGATGATGGAGAAGAGCCCCAGTCCTCCCTCTGGCCCGTCCGCCAGCCTGTCTCCTCCCTCAGTACATCCCCAGCCCCTTGGGGCGGCGGCGGCTCAGAGCGCTCAGAGCTGATCGGGTGTCAGAGCTGAGCAAGTGCTGGAAGCTGCTGGTGCAAGCCCGTGGCCCAGCTGGAAGTGGGTAACCGGAGCCGCAGTGGGCTCAGAGGCCTGGCACAGGGCACTGGAGCTGCAGGAGGTAGGAGAGGAAGCCTTTCGGGAGGCCTGGGCTAGAGGCTCCCGTAGGGCCTGCAGCCCCTTGGAGGAGGGAGAGGCTGCCACACCCCGCAGCACCCACACACGCACGCACCCTCACAATGCCCGGCCTTCCTGCTGGCCGCTGGCCTTTACCTGGCTGGAGATGCGCCACCTCTCCTGCCACGACCGCTTAGCACCCAGCTCCCTGGCCACCAGGTTCTCCCTGCTGACCATCATCTTTTTCAGGAAGCTGCTCCCTAAAATTAGAGGGCACTGCCCCCTCTCCCAGCCTGCAGATCCCCTCCTTCCCAGGGCTTCTCTCCTGGGTGTCTCATTGCACCCACATTGGGGTGGAATGCAGGAAAATGGGTGATGGGTGGTGGTGAGTGAATAGGCACATCGGTTGGTGCAGGGTGTCCAGGGGAGTGGAGAGGTGGGTGGGGAGGTGGGTGGCAGGTGGAGGTATTATGGGTGGGGATGGTGGATGGGGGGTGGGTGAAGCGTGACCAGATGAGTGAGCAGGACTGGTGGGGGACGTGCAGGTGGGCGCCCAGCAGTAGGAGTACTTGGAGGAGCTGTGGGCAGGTGAGGCCCGTCCCACCCCACTCCCTGCGCCTCCCTGGAGATCCGGCTAGGACAGGGGGAGCCCCCGACACGACACTGGCAACCCCCCCAGCCATTCCTGCCCTGCCGCTTTAGCCATGTGTGCACAGGATGGACCAGGTGTGCACACGCGTGCACACAGCCATTGCCACAGACCCCTGGTGTGGCAAGTTGCTGCTGTTCACCCAGAGAACAGACCGAGGGGACTGGGAGGAGGTTCTCTGCAGGGGACCCTCCGCGGGGGCCAGTGCCCACAAAGGGGAAGGCAGAACCAGCCCTGACCCTCCCTCACAGCAGAGCCAGGGCAGAGGGGACCAAGGCGCCACCTGGAGGGAGCGCGGCTACTTTCCAGAGTTGGAGCTCTGCCTAGAAGTGAGAGGCCAAGTTGGTCAAGGCGTGGGATTTTGGAACTGGGAGAAATGAAAGGAAGTCAACCACACAGCCTGGAGACCAGCTCCATGTGCACAGGCAGACGTAGTACTGGTAGAGTGGATCCACTGAGCCCCTATTATTTGCCATACTGTGCTAAGGACATCACTGGAAATCGACCACTAGTTGGTCAAGTAGAAAATATTGCCAGGCACAGTAGTCACACCTGTCATCCCAGATGCTCAGGAGGCTGAGGCAGGAGGATCACAAGTTCCAGGCCAGCCTCAGCAACTCTATGAGGCCCTGTCCAGAAAAAGAAAAAAAATTTAAAAGGGCTGGGGGGTGTGGGACTCAGTGGTAGACTGTCCCTGGGTTCAATCCCTAGTACAACAACAACAACAAAAAAGGAATTATCTCCCTCATTTTATAGATGAGGGAAGTGAAACTCAGAGAGGGCAAATAACCTGCCAAGGGACACACAGCAGGTAAGAGACGGAGCAGATCCCTTTCTTGCTTCAGGGACCAGAACTGCCCAAGGAAGAGCAAGTGGAGGAAGTGGTCCTCTCTCAGAGGGGAGGCAGCTGACCTGCCATCCACCAGGACTGGTGTCCTTCACCCTGTTCCACCACTGCCCTCCCCGGGTGGCTTGGGGGAAGGAGGAACACAGACACTGGCCATGAAGACCCTTCGGGCTCGATTTAAGAAGGCAGAGGTGAGACCCCGAGATGCCCAGCCACCCCCAAACAAAGGCTCCTGCCTCCCAGGGCTGGGCCAGCGATGTGGTGAGACTCTGGACCCTGTGGCCTGCCCCTCACAGACTGATCTTTACCAGCCTTGATAAGGCCAGGCCCAACCTGCTCAGGATTCTTGAGGGCTCCTCCCCACCCCAACCCCACCCCGTCAGGTTCTTGGCCTCTGGCCTCTGCCTGCGGCCTTCCCTGTGCTCTCTGCTGCCCCCTGCTGCCCTGGCCTCCCCGCTTCCCGTGCACCTGGGCTGCCCTGTCCCCCATGGCCGCCCTCACAATTTGCCTCCAGTACCGCCCCTCGGCGGATCTTTGCGCCACCAGCCTCGACGACCACGCGCTCCTCTGAGGACCCCGTTTCTCGGAGTCCTGAGCGCTCGCCTCCAGCAAATGTGTCTGAGATGGCGATCCAGGCGCAGAGCCCAGGGCCTCGGGAGGGCAGGGAGACCCGGGAGACCCTGCCTGGTGCAGCCGGCCAGATAAGCCCGAGAAGAGGCAGATTTTGAGGCACAGAAACAAATACAGCGAGAAAGGGATCCCAAGCTCAGGAGTCAGGGGAGTAGCCAGGGGTGCCCAGGGGGAAGGTGACCCCAGAGCCAAGAGCCGAGCGGGAGGGGGCTGGAGAGAATGTGGTGGGTGGGCGGGACGCCCTTAGGTCCTTGGGGGACTCTGAACCCCAGAGAGGGATGGTCTTTGCCCCATTACCCCGGCCCCTCCTGGTGCCCCGAGTTGCAGCCCGCATGTGGGCTGCCCCCAGGCACGGGCAGAAGCCCCGTGAGGCATCTCACTGGGGTGGCAGCCGGCCTTCCCCAGGCCTCAGGTGCCCGGTCGGGCTTGGCTTGTGACTGAGGACGAAGCCAGGTCTGGAGAGGCTGGCTCACCTTCCTGGTCACCAAGCAAAGTGGCTAAGGGGAGATGCACACCGCGAGGCACAGTCCAGGGCCTTTGGTCTTCCTACTGCCTGATGGGGCCTCCCCACCATCCTGGTCTCCAGCAGAGTCCGCCTTTGTTGCTGAGCTGAGTGGGGACAGCATGGGGAGGGCGCTGGGCAGGAGGGAAGAGGCCAGGAACCTGGCTGGGCTTTACTCCGGGGCTCTGGCTTTACTCTTCCTGATTTGGCAGGTGACTGTGCTTTGTCAACACCCTCCTGTGGCTTCCCTTGGTGCCAGTCTATTTTACTATTTTATTTATTTTATTGTTGATGTTTCAGGGTGGTTCTTCTCCTTCTCCTTCCCAGAGGCGCTTTACCACTGAGCTACATTCCCAACCTTTTTTATTTTTTATTTTGAGACAGAGTCTTACTAAGTTGCTTAGGGCCTTGCTTAGGCCTGGCCTCAAACTTGCAATCCTCCTGCCTCCATCTCCGGAGCTGCTGGGATGACAGGCATGTGTCCTTGCACCCAGCTTTTTTATTATTTAAGCTTACTTTTTTTAAAATTAAGTTTGCGCCATTGAGTTTATTGTTTTATTTACTGGGGGGTGGTGCTGGGGATGGAACCCAGGGCCTGGCACGTGCTGGCCAGGTGCTAGCCAGGGAACGGAAGCCCAGAGGCTTTTTTCACTTTTATTTATTTAAATTCAAATACTCCGAAGAGCTGCAGTGTGCTTTGCAGTGCTGCCAGGCAGGAGCTTTGAGCAGGCCTTGCTTCAGGCCCTGGGTTCCATCCCCAGCACCACAAAAAAAGAAAGAAATAGGATGATAAAAGGAGCAAGGAAGCTGCTCAGGGTCACACAGCGGGGACACCTGCCCTCCCTGGGGCTGCATTGGCACAAACCTGGACAGGATGGGGGCCTTTGGCAGGTGCAGATGGGGACGTGCGTTGACTGGAGAGATTGAGAGTGCGAAACAGGGAGAGAGGGGATCAATGGCCCATTAATTGCCTAAAAACGCGACACCAGGTCAGAGGAAGGATCCTGGAGTTTCCCTCCCATCGGGAGGAATGACCGGTTGGCACTTCTCCCTAAGCATTGCCAAGAAGTCTTGGCCAGTGGTAACCAAACTACACCACGCCTAATTGCAAAAGCAGGACTGTGTTTAAATCACGTCTTGCAAAAAGTTTCTACAGCTAACAAAGAGACACCTAAGTTGGGACGTGGGTGTGTTTGGGAAGGTTTGCGACGGCGCCTTGAAGGCGCGAAGTCCAGGTGGAGCGCGGTGGGGCAGGCGGCAAGACCTCGCAACTGAGGCGAGGGGGTCGGGGTGGGAGGGGACGGTGCGCGGGAGCTGGAGGACTGGCCGGGCGCGAGACGCTGCGGCAGATGGGAGGCCTGTCCCCCGTTCCCCTGGCCGAGCATCTGGCCATCCGCCCGCCCTCCCTTCCTCCTCCTGCCCTTCTCCGGTGTCGCAGCAGGCAGCTGGAGTCAAGTTCCGCTTTTGTTCAGTAGCCCCCAGGGAAGAAAACCAACCCTGGCGACAGCGGATGGCCTGGCGATCTCCCCGGACCGCGCTTCTCGGGTCCAGCCGCCGCACCTGCGCCCGGGCCCGCCCTCGCGCGCACGCGCCGAGCTCCAGGGCTGCTCCCGCGCCCGCCCTTTCTCCCAAGGCCCGACAGAGGGCGCTCCTTGCTCCGCCCTCCCGGGCCCATTTCCCCGTCTAAAATGGGAGTCGCTCGCCTCCTCTGAATCCCCGCCGCGCTGCTGCCCTGTTTCAGGTTTCGTGAAAATCCCACCAGTGGGAAGATTGGGGCTCGTAGAGATCCGGAGACTCCAACACCTCCGCGCTTGCTGGAAAGCCCTACTCTCGTTTTTATCGTCCAGGGCCCCCTTTGTGCGACAGGGTCTCTGTTGCCCAGGCTGGCCCTGAACTCCTGGGCTTAAACAGTCCTCCAGACGGCCTCCTCGGGATGGCATGTCACCATGCTCACCTTTGTGTGTGTGGGGGGGAGGGTATTGGGGATTGAACCCGGGGCACTTTAAACTGAGCCACATCTCTAGCCTTTTTTGTTTGTTTTGAGACAGGGTCTGCCTGCAGCTCCCAAGTCGCTGGAAGAGTCACTATTTTATAGGTTCACTCAACATACTTATTGAGCACCTACTGTGTACCAGACCCTTTGTTTAATGCCCTGCTGTGAAAACCTTAAAATTCTTAATACCTGTGACCAAGGAGCCCTGCATTTTCATTTTGCACTGGGCCCCAAAAAATCTAGTCGGGGGCTGGGGTGTGATTCAGTGGTAGAAAACTTGCCTGGCACGTGCAAGGCCCTGGGTGCGCCCGCAGCACCGCAAAACCACTTACAGCTGGTCCCTCTAGGGATGCAACAGGCATCAAGATGGACAAACATCTTGTAACAGGCGAGATGACATTTGAGGGAGACAGCAAGAGTAGACAATAGTTTTCAAGTGATACTTTGTGTTTTCAGTGGTGATAGGAGCCACGCGGGTGTAGAAAGCCGCTGGGCAGCGGAGTCTCCGTGCGCAGGCTGGAGTGGATGGGTCTGCGGGGCAGGTGCTCCCGCAAGGGGAACTACCAGGCAAAGGCAGGAGGGGGCGCCAGCGGTTTGAGGACCAGAAAGGAGACGGCCGGGGCGGGCTGGCTTGGTCCGGGCATGCGCTCAGGGAGGCAGGGGCAGAGGATGCTAGGAGCTCAGGGGGGCAAACCCTTCCTACAGCGGGCAGGCAGTGCTTTTGGCTTCCGGGCCAGCGGCCGCCACTGTGCGGTTGCATCTTAAAAGCAGCCTGTGCCTGTGGTAAATGGATGGGGCTGGCTCGTCCCCAGAAAGCTTTATTGATGGATGCTGAGCTGTGAATTCATCACGTTCACCGCTAACGATGTATTATTATTATTATTATTTTGATTTCCCTCGCAGCCACCTGCAAGTGTAAAACCATTCTCCGCCGCGCTGTTGGGGGCTGTATATAAACGGGGCAGGGAGGGGAGGGCTGCTGCCCGCACTTCGTGCTGAGTGGGGTCCCCAGAGGCTCTGCACAGGGGAAAGAGGAGCTAGGCGGGTCAGGAAGTGGCTGCTGGCTGCAGCGGGTGGGGAGGGAGGAAAAGGGTCAAGGGCGGGTGTGCAGACCAGGAGGACGTGTGGTGCCTGCAGTTTGGGGTTGACCAGGGCGGTGGCCACCAAAGGGCCACTCCATGTAGTGCAGCTGGTGGGGGTGGCTGGTGGCTTGGAGATGGGTGATGACCAAGGTGCTGCTGGGACTTGGCTTGAGCCCTGGGGGACAGGGCTGTGCCTGGCACACTGCAGTGGGCTCTGAGAGGCAGTCTGGTCTGAGCTAACCTGTACCTAGGAAGACAGGTGGAGAGGATGGAGGAAACGCAGCTTGAGCTGGGAGATCCATTTCGCGTCCTCCTGGACGTGCCTGGGGTCAGCCCCACCTCCCAGGGTGAGAGGAGGGGGAGCCTCAGCTCCTCCCAGCTGCTTCTCACCCGCTGCTGCACCCGCCAGCCCACCCTTCCCTCCGTCTGTGCAAAGGCAGCTAAGGAATCCTCAGGCCACCCACCTAAGCCTGGGGTCTGAATGGGGGGAAGGGGACAGTTCTGCCTCTCCCCCATCAGGGACTGGCAGCAATGTCCATGGCTGTCCTGACTGGAGAAGCCCCCGGCATGGAGCAGGTAGTGGCACTCTGCAGCCCTCAGGATGCCCATCCCAGAGAACCACCTGGCTCCAGAGTCCAGTGCCGAGGGAGAGACCTGGCTCTATGGTGTCTGTTCTGTTGTCTATTCCATTTAGCAATTGAGAACTTGAGGCCCAGAGAGGGGAAGTGACTGGCCCAAGATCACACAGCTGGTATAAAAAGCCGACCCCCACCCCGCCCACCGACTCTGCAGGGCCCCTGCTCCACAGGCTATGGAAGGCCTGGCCTGGATTCCTCCTCTGTCCCCTGTGGGCCCAGCCTCTCCCGATGCCTCCTTTTTGTGAATTTGCTGTTGCATCACCGGGTCAGAGGCCGCAGCCCCCCCCAATCCTGCCTCCTCCGCCCCAGATGCCCCTGCTTTGCCAGCACCTCCTCTCTCAAGCATGGGGCTCCCTGCTCAGTCCTGGCCACTCTTGCCCTGGGGTCATCTTCTCACCAGCCCTGGCCTCTTCCCCAAGCCACTACACATGTCAGTCGCCACTGGGCATGTGCCCTGGACGCCCACCGGGCCCTTTGACACTGAATGGGTTTGAACTTCCCGCGTGGAAGATGGTCCTTTTCCAGGACACACTTGGTGATGAACATGTCCCCCAAAGACCAGATCACCCCCACCTCTGCTTCTCTGGCCCCACAGCGACTGATTTCTGTCCAGTCTCCCACTTTCTTCCATGTGACCCGGGTTGCCCCCTCCCCACCCATCCTTCACCTGGGGCTTCTGAAATGTCAGCCTCCAGTGCGGAGCCACAGGCAGGAATTTTGCGAACTGTCTGTGGAGTGTCCAGGCCTGACTAGTGCATCTGGCATCCAGCAGACACTCAATAAATGCTTCTGGCTGAAGGACCCTCTCTCCTAAAGGGTACTCTGGTCCATGTTTGTTGAGCTGTGTGCTAGATGCTATTCCAGGCACAGGGACACAACACTAACCAAGTGACCAAGACACACCCAAAGTGCCTCCCCCCTTGTGGAGCTAACAGGGTGAGGCAGGCTGAGAGGGTTGGGAAACAGGTGTCTGGAGAGGTGTAGCCATGCAGAGACAGCAGGCAATGTGAGGGGTGCTGGGGAGGTGATTTTTGAGGCTGAAACATCAGGAGGAGCCAGCTGGGTGGGTGTCCGGGGAGGGTGCTGACGGTGCAGCCCTGCAAAGGCCCGGGGGCAGCCCAGCCTGCTGTGCTGGAGGCTCCGAGAGGGAAGAGGGGGAGAGGAAGGAGGCAGGGAGGGCACGGGGCAGATGGTGCAGGACCCTCTGGGCCACAGAGAGGGCATAACTCTGAGGGAGATGGGAGCCATGGAGGGCTGTGGGCAGAGAAGGGCCAGGCTCTGGTGCTGGAGCTACTTTCTGCAGCTTCTAGGAGGAGACGCAGGGTGGGGAGGGTGCAGCAGAGCGACTGCACTGTGCAGGTGGCCACCACCATTCCTTCAAGTTCCCTCGCAGGAAGCCCTCCCTGACTCCAGCCACCTAGGGCAGCCTCACAAGCTCCCCATTCGGTTCCGGTCATGGCCCCAAGCACACGGTTCATGAGTCTATGGGTACATGCCTGTCTCTCCAGGGACCCGGTGACAGCAGGGACTGTCTCAGTCACCACTGGATCTGCCCGGCTGAGGGCAGGCAGAGGAGACAGACCTCCCCGCACCTTGGGGCCAGAGCCAAGGGCGTGTCCTGTGTCTTTCAGTGGATTTAGCTGAGCATCTACTGTGTCGCGCCCTCCAGTGTCCCCAGGAGCTAGCCGTAGAGCTACGTCTGTATTGGATGAGTGAACCAAGCTTTTTCCTTGTGCTCACTGAATGCCAGGCACTGCGTGGTGCGGTGCTTCGCATACAGTGTCTGGCCAGTGCTCGTGGTGACCACCTGCCATGGTGACTGCTTATCCCGAAGCCGTCCCACAGTTGAGGAAAGGGAAGGGGACAGCCGGTAAGTAGCTCAGCCCAGTCAGCCAGGTGGCCCAAGCGGGGCGGCCAAGCGCTGCGTTCAAACACACGGTGCGGAGAGGGACGGAGGGACGAAGGTGCGGGGGCGAGGCCGCAGGGTGAGGCCGGCGGGTGGGGCCCGCAGAGGGACGGGCATCCCGCGGGGCGGGGACGATGGGCGGGGCGGGGCCGGGGGCGGGACTTCGGCTCAGGCCCCGCCTCACCCGGCCCCAGCCCCTCGGTCCCGCGGCCCCGGAACCCGCCGCCGGTCGCCCGGACGCCATGAAGCAGCTGTGCCTGTGCGCGGCCACCTCCTTCGCGGTAGGGCCGAGGGCGCGGGTCCCTCCTCTCCCTCCCGTCCTGGCCGCCCGCCCCCCGCCCCCACCCCAGACCTGGAAAGATGCGCGAGGGAGGGGTCCGGGGTGAGGGCAGCTTTGGGGGACAAACGGGCCATTTGGGGACACACAAGGGCACGCTTGGGGAGGGCGTTCTGAGACTAGATGGGGCAGTTAGAGTGTAGAGGGCATTTGGAGGGACGGTTCTGAGGCTAGATGGGAGCAGGAGAATATATAGAGGGCATTTGGGGGGACAGTTGGGAACCCCATGGAAACGCTGGACCATTTGCGGGGACAGTGTGGAGGCTGTTCGGGGAGGCAGCTGGGAGGAGATGGCATTTGGGAACTGTTTCAGAGACCACTGAAGGGAAGGGGTTTGGTTTTGTTATTGTTGTTGTAGTTATTATTGTTTTTGAGGATATTTTGGGATAATGATCTGGGAATTCGTGGTTTTAGAGAATACTTCAGGCATTTGGGGGCGGCAGCTTGGAATGCACGTCAGGCTGTGATTTTGAGTGGACAGGCCTTGGGTCATCTGGGGGACAGTGGTGCCAGGTGCAGTCATGGGAGCATAGGTGGGGCAGAGTGCTTTAGAGCTGGGAAAGGGACCTCTTGGAGGCCTGGTGGGGAGACTCTGGGGTAGTTCGGGAAAGACTGGATCCATTTGCTGGAAGTGAGGTTGCAGAGGGGGAGTCACACTAAGGGACACGGGGCCTTGGACAGTGGGGGCCATGTTTTGGGAGAAGTGGGCTGTCAGGGTGTTAGCAGGAGGCTGGGTGGACGGCTGCGGCGATGGGCCTGGGGAAGATGCTGGGGGCGCGAGCTTGGGAGACGCTGTCTCAGGCCCCCGCCCAGGACCACCTCCCCTGCAGCTGCGGCTCAGCCCCACCGACCTCGGCTCCTGCCCACCCTGCGGCCCCTGCCCCATCCCGAAGCCCGCAGCCAGAGGCAGGCGCCAGGCAAGTGCCCAGGGGCGGGCGGCCAGAGCCCAGGGCCCCTGCCAGGGGGAGCGGGGAGGGGCAGCCGCCAGCCCAGCCCCACACGCCTGGTGCCCCCACAGGGCCAGGACTGGGGCAAGAGTGACGAGAGGCTGCTGCAGGCCGTGGAGAACCAGGACGCAGCCCGCGTGGCCGCACTCATTGCCCGCAAGGGGCTGGTGCCCACAAAACTGGACCCTGAGGGCAAGTCCGCGTGAGTGCCCCCGCCCCACGGGTGGGAAGGCTGGGGGGGCTGGCGGTGGCTGACCTCTGCCCTCTGCTCCCCAGGTTCCACCTGGCGGCCATGCGGGGTGCAGCCAGCTGTCTGGAGGTGATGCTGGCCCACGGTGCCGACGTCATGAGCACTGACGGAGCAGGTAGGCAGCCCGGACCCTGGTGGAAGTGCAGCAGAGGCCAGGCCCCAGCCCCAGCCCAGCAGGCCCCGCTTCAAGTCCTGCCCATCCCCGTGGGAAGAGGGGGCCCCCACGGCCCCCGGGACAGGGCCATGCCAGCCAGCAAGCCCACGGACAGAGACTTTGGCTGGTGTTGAGCACGGAGATGGCAGCTGTGAACAGGGGGAACTAGGGTCTGGTGGAGGGTGGATCAGAGGAAGCAGCTGGAACAGGGGAGCCTCTGGGCTGGGGGAGCTTCTGAGAAAATGACTAAGCAGAGGGGGAGCCTGGGTTCCTCCTGAGGGAGTCGGACCCCGGGGGGCCTGGGACCCGAGGAGCATCTGGGGTGTTCAGGGAGAGGCCAGGGAAGTGGGTGGGGAGGGCAGGGCCTGGAGCTGGGGAGCAGCTGGGTTCACGGGGATAGCTGAGCCTAAGAAGAACCAGTGAGGCTGGGAGGACCTGGGCTGCAGGCCTGGCTGGGCCTAGGGGCAGCCGGAGCTCGGGAGTAGCTGCAGCAGTGGGAGAATCTGGGCACGCGAGTCAACTGGAGACCGAGGTAATAACTGGGAAATCACGGCCAAAGGGAGTCCTGGAGACTCGGAGTGACTGGGCATGCACAGAGCGACATCCAAGGCTCTGGGGCCCAGGCAGAGCAGGCAGGGAACACGGAGTAGCTGGGGGTTGGCCGATGGGACAGGGTGGCACCTGGGGCAGCAGGAGGATCTGGATGATCCTCGAATCATGGTGGCTGGAGCTGGAGCTCAGTGCAGGGAGCATCCAGAACAGCTGCGATGTGGGGAGTAGCTGTGACTGCAGGTCGTGAGTTTGTGGGTGCAGTGTGCAGCTTAGATTATGAGGTGTCCGGGACGCCAACTGGCTGGGGCTGGGAGGCTCTGACCCAGGGAGCAGCGCAGTTGTGAGAAGTAGCTGGGAAGTGGGGACTTAGCCACGGGCAACTGCACACAGCAGACTCGGGTTTGGGGGCAGCCGGGAACCCCTGCATTAGCAGAGCTCTGGTGAACCTCTCCTTCCAGGTTACAACGCCCTCCACCTGGCCGCCAAGTACGGGCACCCGCAGTGTGTGAAGCAGCTGCTGCAGGTCATTGGCCTTCTTATCTCAGATACTCCCTGGACTCCAGGTTCTCCCTGAACCCCAATATGCTTTGGCCCCTTCACTTTCAAGCTCTAGCTACTTCCTGGACAACCACGTACGCCCCACGTCAGGACGCCCTCTCGGCACCACAGACGCTTCCTGAGCCCCTTTCCCTCAGCACGACCTGCTTTTTCAGCCAAGGTCACCCTCAGAGGGTCACCCTCAGAGCCCCCAGCTGCTCCCGAGCTCCCAGCACTTTCTCACCAACCCCAGGGCCTGACAGGTGGCTCAGCACGCCAGGGAGCGGGGACAGGGCCGCAGGAGCGGCATTCAGCGAGCCCGGGCGGGGAGGTGGTCCTAGGGAAATCAGGAGGGAGAGGCTGGCCGTGTTGCAAGTGGCCTGTGCCCCTTCCCAGGCCTCGTGCGTGGTGGACATCGAGGATGGCAGTGGGTGGACAGCCCTACATCACGCAGGTGGGTGGCGCCCCGCCCACGGTGGCTGGAGGGGGTGCTGGGCTGGGTCATTCTGGCCAGGGTCTCTCCGTGGTGGACTTCCTGCCTCCTCCTTTTCCTTACCTGCCGCGGGCTGGGCATGGGGCTCCGCGCCATCCTCAGTGCCCTGGGAAGCACAGGCCGTCACCCTCGAATGGATGAGGAGTGCTGAGGTCCAGTGCCTGGGGGACCCTGCGTCCCCTCTTTCCTGTATTCAAGTGGCTGGTGGCGGAGCCTGTGGATCAGGTCTTTGTGTGGACGATGGCAGGGCTGCCCAGGCTTTAAGTCCCCTGAGGAACTGGAGCATCTCTGGAGAGCTCAAGGCCCAGGCAGCCAGTGGCTTCCCCCCCACTGAGCCGAGCCCACCGCTGGGGAAACATTTGTTCTTAGGGATGCGATGGGACTGGGCTTGGTTCAGAGTCTCGGGGCCTGTCCCAGACTTCCTGCAGCTGGGGTCTGCCGCCCCATGGTGTGGCGCCTCCCGTCTCCAGTGGAGTGGGCCTCGCTGTGGAAGGCCCGTGGTTTCCCGCCCCCTGCAGACACTTGTTGCATGGGTCCCTCTAAGGGCAGCAGAGGAAACCCAGGCTCCCTCAGGCGCACAGCAGGCTGTACATAGAGTTTGCTGGCTGAAAACTGGGTTCAAAGGCTGGGCGAGTCAAACAGGAGGAAAATGTGGGGATCTGCGCGGCTTCCCAGGAGCCACAGTGGATCCCTGCAGGGCGTGGGAGAGGGAGGCAGCAGGCCGGTCCTAGACGTGGCTCTCTCTGCTTCTGAGCCCGTGGGGGGCCGTGGGCCTCGCTGTGGGCCTGGTTTCCTCATCTGTAGGAGGAAATATCGCCTTCGCTGTAAAAGTGGCATCCAGGCAGGAGGCTCCCCCAAATGTCTGCGCCCTCCCCTTCCCCTCTTTCCTCTACTCAAGTGGCTGGAGGCTGTCTGTCCTGCTCAGAGATGCTCTGCTCCTTCAAGGCACATCTGAACCCGCGGGACCGGGTGAGCCTGCATGTTTTAGAGATTCCTCCAAGTGGCCGCCCCAGGCCCCCTTTGCGAGGTGCGCATGCGGGGGGGGGGGGGGGGGGGGCCTCCGCGTCTGGCCTCCCTGCCTCCAGGGGCCAGCTCCTCACGGCTCCTCCTCCTCCCTGCCAGTCGGGCGCCACGCCTCTCATCATAGCTGCTCAGATGTGCCACTCGGACCTGTGCCGGCTGCTCCTGCAGCAGGGGGCTGCTGCCAATGACCAGGACCTGCAGGGCAGGTGAGGTCTCCCTCCCAGCCCTCAGCCGAGCTCTGGGACCTGGGGGCCTGCTCCTCCTCCCAGCCTGGGTCTGGCGGGGAGGGGCCTGGCGATGTGCCCGCCCCTCAGCAGCCCCCTTCCCTGGCAGGACGGCCCTGATGCTGGCCTGTGAGGGCGCCAGCCCCGAGACCGTGGAGGTGCTGCTGCAGGGCGGGGCCCGGCCAGGCCTCACTGACGCCCTGGGCCAGGACGCCGCTCACTACGGGGCCCTAGCAGGGGACAAGCTCATCCTGCACCTTCTGCAAGAGGCGGCTCAGCGTCCCTCCCCACCCAGTGGTACGTGAGCACGGTCTCCCTGTGATTTCAGGCACCTCCCCAGTTTCTCTTCTTTTTTTATATCTTTATTTTGTTTATTTATTTTTATGTGGTGCTGAGGATGGAACCCAGGGCCTCACGCATGCGAGGCAAGTGCTCTCCCATTGAGCTACAGCCTAGCCCCTAGGCAGTTTCTTATCACCCCTTTCCCCCTACTGTGGGTAGTTTCAAGGTACCCCATACCTGCTGCATTATAGGAGGCTTCATGGTTCCCCTACTTGAGTCGTTTCAAGGAGCCCAAGAACATTTACAGTGGTCGGGGATCCACTCTGATTTCCGGGGTCATCCTTATTCTTAAAACTCCACCTCTCTGGGCGGGGCTGGGGCTCAGTGCTAGAGCGCTTGCCTAGCCTGTGTGAGGCACTGGGTTTGATCCTCAGCACTGAATGTAAATCAGTAAAATAAATGCCCATCAACCACTAAACAGAGCACCTCCCTCTCCTCCTAAGAAGTGGCAGCCCACCACTCCATCCTGGAAGTGCCATTGTCCTTTCTCTGGGTTTCAAGGTCCCTCCTATCAGCAAGGTTCCCTGCCTTGAAATCCCTGATCCTTGGGCAATGACCCCCACCCCAGGCCCCTGGGCCCCCTGTTGCCCTTCTTTGAGGAGAAGGGAGCCCCTGGAACTGAGTGCCTGGCCCTGCTCCCTCTCTCCCCTGCCCCTAGGGGACGACTCGGGCGAGGCGTCATCTCAGGTATGGATCCCCAGGGGCCCGACCCTCCCTGCACACACTCATTCTCCTTGGCCCCCAGCTCTGCAGAAAGGGAGGAAGAGAAGGACCCCTGCCCGTTATACCTGGGCGGACCTGTTTGGCGTTTGCTGCCACCAAGTGGCGACTGCTTGCATAATTCCCCAAACCAGGGACCATCCAGAGATGGGGCCAGTTCATGGCCCTGGGTGGGTGACCGGGGACTGAGGTTGGCGAGGGCTGCTCTGGTCAGGGAAAGGGGCTTGGCTTCTGCCTCCCCTGCACCCCCATTGTCAGTGCCTTGGCTCCACGGGGAAAGGAAACTAGTGGTCTGTTGGACCAGGGAGAGCCAGAGCCCGGGCAGGGCACAGGGAGGTCGAGGACTGCAGGGAAAGCCAGCTCACCCCCTCGTGGGGGGACAAGGGAGGACTTGGGGAAGCCAGGCCGGCCGGCTGGGAGGTTGACGGGGTGGGCGGGCTAGCGAGGTGGCCCCCACGTGCTCCTTCTCCCTCTGCCCACCAGAACTCCGTGTCCAGCCATGACCAGCGAGGGGCTGCCAAAAAGCGGAAGGCACCCCAGCCGCCGGCCAGCATTCCCATGCCGGTGAGGACGCGGGCGGGGAGGATGGGGGAGCCGGGCAGGGCTCTGGCTCCTGCGTGGGCCTCATCTAAAGGCGGTGGGCACCGGGCGGGGAGGGCCACAGGATGATCGCGAAGCCTATGAGGAGATTGTGCGGCTGCGGCAGGAGAGAGGCCACCTCCTGCAGAAGATCCGAGGCCTGGAGCAGCACAGGGACCGGAGGCAGCCGGAGGTCAGGAGGCAGCAGGCCTGGGAGGTGCATTTCTGGGGGAACATGGCCTTGCCTTTTCCACCTTCTCCACCCCTGTCTTCTTCTCCTCACTGCTCCAGCCACATGGGCTCCTCGCTGGGCCTCCAACATGCCAAGCTGGGTCCTGCCTCACGGCCTTTGCACAGGCTGTTCCCACTACCCACAATGCCGTTCCCTCACATGGCCCCACTGCTCCCTCCTAGCCTCTTTTGCTCAAAAGGCCGAACTCGCCTCCCCTTCCCAGCTTATTTTAAACTACAGCCCTGGTCGCTCACTCTTCAGCTTGCTCTTTCCATTCTTGGCTCTTACTGCTGTGGCTTGCTGTAGATTTCATTCATGTCCACCGACCCGCACAAGCCCACAGGCAGCCATGGTTGCCAGTGCCTGGCTCACAGTAGGTGCCCAATAGTTACTGAATGGATGAATATTCGGGTGAATGAATAGTTAGTGGCCCCCAAACAAAGTCTGCCCCAAAATTGGGGCCCCACAAGAACTTGTGCAGGGGATGATCAGAGTGGGGTGCTACTGCGCTAGCCGAGGGGGGCCGGAGGTAAGGCCCCGCGTATGGACCTTTGCCTCCTCCCGGCAGCCGCAGGAGGCCGAGGCCTGCTCACTCCACAGTCTGCAGAGACAGGTATGCAGGGGGGGGGGGCGGGGGCAGAGCAGGCGCCCTGCCCCTATTTCCTCCTAGAGGCACCTCAGCCCATACCTCCTGCCCCAGGTGCAAGAGCTGCAGCAGCTGCTGGCGGAGAAGCAGGAGGAGAAGGAGAGCCTGGGCCGAGAGGTGGAAAGTTTGCAGAGCCGGCTGTCCCTGCTGGAGGTGAGAGCAGAGGGCAGGGGCAGGCCAGGGGCTGGGCGGGAGCCAGGAGCAAGGCCAGGTAGGGCCAGGCAGGGGCGGGGTGAGCCAGAACCAGGGTGGGGCTGGGACGGCCAGGGAGGCGGGGCCTGCAGCAGCCGGGGGCGTGGCCTGGCAGCCATAGCAGAGCCCTGCGGCCTCATAGGTGCAAACCCACCAGAGGGGCTCTTCAGTATTAATGCCAGTCCTGGTCAGGCAGGGTCTTGAGAGGCTGAGGCAGGAGGATCACAAGTTCGAAGCCAGCCTCGGCAACTTAGCAAGGCCCTAAGCAACTCAAAATAAAGCGGGCTGGGGACGTGGTTCAGTGGTTGGTGTGCCCCTGGGTTCAATCTCCAGTACCAAAAGTAAGAAAAAATAAAAAAGAAGAAGAAAAAGCTCAGCCCTTTCACGCATCCTCATAAACCCATGATGACAGACACCCTCCACTACACACAGCCCTGTGGTGGACACTTCTCCCAACACCTACACGTGAGGACTCATGTACGTCTTTTAGAACAAGCTCACCTGAGCGTGTCGTCACACACAGGTCATACTTGTGAACACACAGCCCACAGCCCGCCACATGCACAACATGCCAGAAGTACATATGCACCAGAGATATCTCAAAATGTTTACACAAACAGACAAAAGGTTCCTTTGCATACACCCAGCCATCCAGGACGGCCACATGGCCAACAACAGCAGGAACAGGCACAGGCACACGTGTGTACAGGGGGGAGCAGACACAGTGCCGACACCCCAACCCACACCCACCCACAGCCATGCTGGTGTGCAGAGCGGACAGCATGGCCCCACCCTCTCCAAACACACCCACCCCATCCTGGGGTCCCCTCGCCCAGGAGGGCAGTGTCTGCCGCACACATACCATGAAATGGGGGTTATCTGATAGAGAGTTAACATCCAAAATATGTAAGAAATCCGTACAACCCAATAGCTTTAAAAAAGCCCAGTTTAAAAATGGGCACATGGGGTGGGCGGGCAGCTCAGGGTAGAGCGCTTAGCTGGCACCATCGAAGAACCGAGAGAGGACATGGTCGGTACCCAGCAGATAGAAAGCCCTGCAGTGCTCCTGGGAGTCCGAGTGTGACCAGCTCAGGCCACCCTGGGCTTTGGGGGGACAGGGGGTGGGGGAGCAGGACCCCAAGCCACTCTGTCCCCACCCCCAGAGCGAGCGGGAGAACACCAGCTATGACGTGGCCACCCTGCAGGATGAGGAAGGGGAGCTGCCCGATTTTCCAGGTGAGCCCGGGGCCCTGCCCTCCTCCATGAATCTGTCCATTGGGTCCTGGAACCCAGGAGAGACCTCCCACCGGGGAGAGAGGGTGACGTGGGAGGGAGGGCAGGAGGGGCCTGCGAGTCATTCAGCCTGCTCCGGGGGCCCTGATGTTCCACTGCAGACCCCAACTCCTGTCCCCTGTGTCCTGGGACCCCAGGCCTGACTCTGTGCCCCCTGCCAGGGGCCGAGGCCCTGCTGTCCAGGCAGCTAAGCCCGACGGCCCAGGAGCAGGTGGCTGCACTGCAGGAGCAGGTGGCTGCACTCACGAGACAGAACCAGGAGCTAATGGAGAAGGTGCAGGTGGGGACACTGAGGCCGAGGACGTGTGAGGCCTGGGTTCCCCGGAGTCAGGGTGTGCAGGGAAGGCCGCCAGTCTGCGCTGTGCCCTGCGGCGCCTTCAGCCCTTGCCTGCTCCCAACCCCCAGATCCTGGAGGACTTCGAGAAGGACGAGATGCAGATGGAGGCGAATGGTTCTGCTGAGGTTGTCCCCCTGGTCCTCTATGACTCTCTCCGGGCCGAGTTTGACCAGCTTCGAAAGCAGCATGCAGAGGCCTTGCGGGCGCTGGAGCAGCAGGAGGCAGGGCAGGCCCCGGGGGCAGAGGCAGCTGCTCACCGCCCCCCCCAGGGCTCCGATTCGGGAGCCAAGGCGGCCCCAGAGGGACCCACAGGTGCCGAGCTAAACGGCACCGCGGCTCTGGAAGCCCGAGTTATGGGGGCAGAGAACACAGGTGAGGAGACTGCGGGAGCCGTGGAAGCCAGGACTTTGGAAGGGGCCACCGCAGTGCCCGAGGCCGAGGCAGCCGTGGATGCTGAGGCCCAGGAAACAGAGAGGGCGGGAGCCCAGGCCTCCGCAGCTGAGGCCTCCGCAGCGCAGGTGACTACAGTGAAGGCTGTGCCAGCGGGGAAGGCTGGAGCTGCCACCCCGGGGGCTGAGGCCACTGGCCCAGAGGCCACAGAAAGGAAAGCAGACAATCCAGAGAAGGCCAGCGGCGAGGCTGCGGATATGGAGGCCGCCCGAGGCGCTGGGGTCCCGGCGGGCTCCGGCCTGCACCCTGGGGCCGCTGAGGCCTCCGAGAAGCTGCAGGCGGAGCTGGAGACCCGGATTCGCGGCTTGGAGGAGGCGCTGCGGCAGCGAGAGCGGGAGGCGGCTGCTGAGCTGGAGGCGGCCCGCGGCAAGTGCGAGGCCGCAGAGGCCGAGGCCGGTCGGCTGCGGGCGCGGGTGCGCGAGGCCGAGGGTGCCGAGGCCGGTGCGGGCAGCGGTGGCGACACCGGCCAGCTGCGGGCGGCCCTGGAGCAGGCCCGGGAGGACCTTCGCGACCGCGACCGCCGCCTGCGGGAGCTGGAGGCGGCCTCGGCCTTGCTGGACGAGGTGCGGGCCGGCCGGCTGCTGGCCGAGGAGGAGGCACGGGGCCTGCGGGCGGAGCTGGCCCGACGGGAGGAGGCGCGGCTGGAGCAGAGCCGGGAGCTGGAGGTGCTGCGGGAGCAGCTGGCCTCGGCCAGGGCCGCCGGGGAGCAGCAGCAGGCAGCGGCCGCCGAGCTGGGCCACGCGCGGGACGCGGCCGAGGCCCGGGCCGCAGAGCTGGCCGCGGCCTGCGAGGAGGCCCGGCGGGGCCTGGCGGAGCTGCGCGAGGCCTCCGAGGCCCTCCGCCGGGCGTCCGTGCCCGTCTGCGAGCACCGCCGGCTGCAGGAGGAGGCCCTGGAGCTGCGCGGCCGCGCCGCCGGCCTGGAGCAGGAGGTGGTGGCCACCGGCCAGGAGGCCGCGCGGCTGCGGGCGGAGCTGGACAGGGAGCGCGGGGACGGCGTGGCCCGCGCGGAGCACGAACGCACGGTGGGCGCGCTGCAGGCCGAGGTGGCCCGGCTGCAGGGGCAGCTGGAGGAGCTGGCGCGGAGGCACGAGAGGACCAGCGCCGAGGTCTTCCAGGTGAGCAAGGCCTGGGGGCCCTGCAGCCTGGGGCCTGCACCCGTCAGCTTGCTGACAGCCGTTGACCCCGTCGAGATTTCTGGGGCTCGTGGGACCCAGCCACCCTGAGCCCCTGATGTCCACCTGGTTCCTCTCTTTTTAACTCAGTTTGACCTCATTTTAACAATGGCAGCTACGTCTTGGGATCTGGTTATAGAACCCGTCTGTCCCGAGGTCGTGCGCTCTTCTGTATTTCCTTTGCACCTCCTTTTAGTTTACGATGATGACATCTCTCTGGTTCTTAACCTTGTGAATGGCGTGAGGTCTGGATGCACAACCACCATTTTTGTAAGCAGCGGATTCCTCCCCACCCCATGTTTTCTCCCAATGTCCTCTTACTCTGGAGGTCATGTTGACCCTGTGGGTTCTCCCAGCTGGCTGCTTCACCGTATCCTGAAAATGCTCTTACAATTTTCACCCCTCTGACCAAACTCTAGAAAGAAGATATTATGAGCAGGAATTTTTGATCTCATTGTTTTTAACCTACTGGACTTGTTTTTGGTCTATCTGTTTTTCCAGGACTGGGCATTGAACCCAGGGCCTCAATATGCCAGGCAAGCATTCTTCCCCTGAGCCTTACCCCCAGCCCAGTTTTCATTTTGAGGCAGGGTCTCTCAAAGTTGCTAAGGCTGGCCTTGAACTTGTGAGCCTCCTGCCCCAGCCTCCTGCCTCAGCTGCAATTATAGGCATGCACCACTGCAGCCAGCTGAGGTTTTTATTTTGTTTTGTTTTGCTTTAATCCAGGGTTTTGGTTTGGTTTGGTTTGGTCTTTGTCCTGAGGTTGGACCTTTGACTTGATCTCTTTACTTAAACAAACAACAAAAGCAGCTGTGTTGACAAATATTGAATAAGAAACTGAATTCTTTGACTGTTATCAGGAAAGAATTTTCCTGTCTGTGCCTCTGCTTGCTCATCTGTGTGATGGAAACAGTAGTCGTTCCTAGTCACTGTGTGTGGATCACATGGGCTTATTTTTTAATATTTCTTTTAGTTTTGATGTACCTTTATTTTATTTATTCATTTATTTGTATACAGTGC
This sequence comes from Ictidomys tridecemlineatus, assembly GCF_052094955.1. NCBI lineage: Eukaryota > Metazoa > Chordata > Mammalia > Rodentia > Sciuridae > Ictidomys > Ictidomys tridecemlineatus. The sequence goes on from NC_135478.1 coordinate 2,528,834, forward strand.
TGAGAATCAAACCCAGGGACTCCCACATGCTAGGCAAGTGCTCTGCCCCCGAGCCCCAGCCCCGGCCCCTACGTGGGTTTATTCTACACTCTAGCAAGAACTGTAACTGGTACAAGTGTCAGTGATCAGTGATCCACAGCAGAATATCTATCTTCAAGGACACACGCTTTCAAACCCCTTAAATCCTCAGTCGACTTCCTGGAGTCCACAGTCGTGATTTATGCCCACCTTCAGGCTTATTTTCTAGATTTTACCTTTTGCACGGTGACTCATTTTTAGAGTGAGTTCCGCAGCTCTGGTTTTTAAACATTGTTGACATATAGCCAGTCTGTGCTGATGGGAGTATGCACTTAGAATCCATTTTCCCCTGGAGCTTTGTTTTTATTTTATTTTATTTTTTATGTTTTGGTTCTGGGAATGGAAGCCAGGGGTCCTCTACCACTGAGCCACATCCCAGTCCTTTTTATTTTATTTTGAGACAGGATCTTGCTCAGTTGCTGAGGCTGGCCTCCAACTTGCCATCCTCCTGCCTCAGCCTCCCATGCCACCACACCTGGCTCCGGGAAACTATTTCTAAAGCCAATCCGCCCTTCCAAGAAGGAACTTTGCAAAGGGAATGCTGCCCCATCTTTATTTCCGTGAATGCACGCATCCACTTTTCCATGTTTTCGGCTATTCCTCCAATTCTCGTTTACTTACCTTTTCTAAGAAATCTACGAACTTGCACCACCGACAGAGAACATGATAATATGGAAAAATGACAACTCTGACTCCCACTCAGCACGGTGAGCCAGGCACCCCCTAGGCAAACGCCACGGCTGCGCGAGGTGGCAGCCAGCAAGATTCCCTTCTTTTCATATCTGAGGAAATGGCACAGAGAGGCGAGATCACTTGTCCAGGACACACAGCTAGCGAGTACAGCAGAGGTGCGGGGTGGGCCTGAACGTGCACAGCGCCAAGAGGAATTCAGAACTGACGTGGGTCACACCACTGGGGTCAACACGGACTTGAGCGTCCTCAGGCCAAGAAGCCTGGGGTCCCAGTGCCCGAGAGTCACGGGGGGCTTGGGCCGTAGGTGCAGCGGGAGGCGCTGTTCATGAAGAGCGAGCGGCACGCGGCCGAGGCCCAGCTGGCCACCGCGGAGCAGCAGCTACGGAGCCTACGGACCGAAGCCGAGAGGGCACGCGAGGCCCAGAGCCGCGCCCAGGAGGCCCTGGACAAGGCCAAGGAGAAGGACAAGAAGGTGGGTGACCCATCCCATGCTCCATGGGCTCACTCAGCAGAGGATGGTTCCTAGCGGAGTCGGGGAACCAGCCCATCGTGCAGATGGGGATCAGGCAGAGGAGGGGGTCAGCCACGGCCACCAGGCTGCAGAGCGTTTACCCAGGGCTGAGTCCGGCCAGGCCCTAGGCCCTGCAGTTCGTCCTCCCGCCAAGTGCTCATAAGGTCTGCAAGGTAAATCTCCCCACTGAGGAAACCTAGGCACAGAGAAGTGAAGCCACTTGCTCAGAGTCACAAAGCCAGGCAATGGCTCTGCCAGGGTGCGAACCCCAGTTTTCAAGTTTTGTTCCTAATACAACCCCAGTAATACCGACAACAGCGCCTGCCGGGCGTCGGACCGGCCCTCTTCCTCCCAGTTCCACTTTCCTCTACCTCTAACCTGAAAGCCAGAGACCACTTTTAACTCCATTTTCCTGGTGAACAAACTGAGCCTCCAAAAACTGAAGTGGGGCTCAGTCATACATGTGACCCCCATATCCTGGGGTGCTGACCACATACCTGTCCCTGAACCGCTGTGTAACCCTGGACAAGTCACTTTACCTCTCCGTCTGTAAAATGAGGAAATTGCAATTGGGCCAGGAGTGGAGGTCACATCTGTAATTCTGGCTACTCTGGAGGCTGAGGCAGGAGGACCACCAGCTCACAGCAGCCTGGACAGCTTAGCCAGACCCTGTATTAAAAACAAAAAAGACCTGGGGGTGTCACTCGGTGGTCGAGCCCCCCAGGTCGATGCCCAGGACCATAAAGTCGCAGTTGGCACTGCGGCTCGTGTACAGTGGGGTCTGCTCCGGGGATGCTGGGGCTGTGCTTCCGTCCATCGTCCAGGCCCTGCAGGGTGCTCAGCAGCGTCCCTGGCCTCTGCCCACTCCGGGCCGGGAGCTCTGCAGCTGTGACAGTCACACATGTTCCCAGACGTGGCCCATGTTCCCTCGGGCGGGACGGCCCTGGTGGAGGATGTCTGGTCTGGTGATCCTCAGGCCTGGACGCGTCCAGGCGTGCACCGTGGCCAGGCCACCTTCACCTTAGTGCAGAAGCACAGTCGCTTAAGAGCGCGGATCGCCCACTTCACAGGTGAAGAAACCGGGTCGGGTGGTCACCTTCCCCCTCAAGAAGAGTAGAGCCTGCCCTTCTTCTGTAAAAACACATTTTTTAGTTACACGTGGACACCATACCTTTGTTTGTTTATTGTGGTGCTGAGGATCGAACCCAGGGTCTCACTCCTGCCAGGCCAGCGCTCTACCGCCGAGCCACAGCCCAGCCGAGCCTCCCCTTCTTGATGACGCCTGTCACCTCTGCCACTCAGGAGGCAGCGGCAGGAGGATGGCGAGCTCCAAGCCAGCCTCGCAACTTAAAAACGGCTGGGGAGGCGGCTCAGTGGCGCCTAGTCCAAAAAAACACCTGAACCATCAGGGACGCGGGCCCAGGGCTCTGGACTCCAGCCGGCCGAGCCAGGTGGCCTTGAACTCTGCTGTATGCCCACCCGCCCCTTCCAGAGAGACCAGCGGAGACCCCCGAGAGCCGGGAGGGGACCTTTTCCTATAAAGGGCCAGAAAGTACAAATGTCCTCTGACCCGCAGGGCCCAGCCGGCCGTGGCCACCCCCTGCCCTCAGGTGCAGTCCGGGGACACAGCCCGACGGGTGGGCTCGGTCGTGTGCAGAGGAAGCTGTTCACAAACCTCAAATGTGAATCTGGTGGAATCTTCCTGTCACAAAGCACGTCCTGGGGCTGGGGTGTGGCTCCAGCAGTAGCGCGCTCGCCTGGCATGCGTGCGGCCCGGGTTCGATCCTCAGCACCACACACCAACAAAGATGTTGTGTCCACCAAGAACTAAAAAATAAATGTTAAAAATTCTCTCTCTCTCACTCTCTCTCTCCTCTCTCACTCTCTCTTTAAAAAAAAAAAAAAAAAAACAAAGCACGTCCTTTGGGCCTTCCACCACATGGAAAGTGTGGTCTGTTCTGTGGCCTGACGACACCCCCCTCCCCAGATCACAGAGCTGTCCAAGGAAGTCTTCAGCCTCAAGGAGGCCTTGAAGGAGCAGCCGGCTGCCCCAGCTGCACCCCGGGTGGAGGCCGAGGTGGAGGCCCTCCGAGGCCAGGTGAAGGCCCTGCAGCGGCAGATGGAGGTGAGGACGGCGCTGGCCAGGGGCGGGCCGCGCAGGCGCACTGCACAGTCCTGGGTGGCCCCGGGGCAGGAGGGCAGGTGCCTGGGCAGGAATTCGCAGGGTCCAGCCGTTGGTGCCACCCTGGGGCGAGCAACAGACTCGGTGAAGCAGGCGGGAGGTGCCTGAGGGCTGCCCCTCTGAGCACCCGCCTCGCGCCCACAGGAGGCTGCCCGTGACCACTGTGCTGTGGTGGCACTGTATAGGAGCCACCTCCTGTATGCCATCCAGGTGAGTCACGGCTCCAGCTGCATCTCTGGGCCGCCCTGGCTCTGGCCTCCATTTTCCTTCTGGGGGCGTGCAGGGAACACAGAGGCTGGGCAGGTGGCCCCAGGGTCTCTCTCTGTTCCCACGGCTTCCAGGGCCAGATGGACGAGGACGTGCAGCGGATTCTCAGTCAGATCTTGCAGATGCAAAGGCTCCAGGCCCAGGGCCGCTGAGGCCAGCAGGGGGCTGCGCAGCCGGGCTCAGAACCCCAGGCCCCCGGCCAGCCGCTGCCCCACAGGCGGCTGGGACTGGACACGTGGACACCAGCCTGGGTCCCCTCCCGACTGCCCCTAAGTGGCTCCATCACTGCAGCTGTCCCCGCACACTGTGGTTGGTCCCGTGTGCCTGCCCTCCCCACAGGGCAGCTGCGTATGTCCTGCCCGGGTCCTGTCCCGAGGACACCGATCCAGGAATAAATATCTCTGCACAGACAAATGCACGCGTGGCCTGTCTGACTGGTCCTGCTGGGCGCCTGCGGCAGGGCAGGGAGGGGCGGCCCAGGACAGGAGCCCCGTCCAAACTCAGCCACAGGATAAAACCTCCACAGCAATATGTTTTAAAATGAGAGTGGGTGCAGAAAAGCACCAGGTAGTCGGCTGGGGTGCAGCTTGCTGCTGGCCTTGTCTCGCAGGCAAGCCACACCTGAAAACCCAGCGGCTCGGGAGGCTGAGGCAGGAGGATCGCAGGTCCTGGCCAGCCTCAGCTACTCAGTGAGACCCTGTCTCTAAATAAAAACTAGGGCTGGGGGGCTGGGATTGTGGCTCAGCAGTAGAGCGCTCGCCTAGCACAGGCGGGAACCGGGCCTCAGCACCACATGAAAATAAAGGCATTCTGTTGTGTCCATCTACACCTAAAAAACAAATAAATATTTTTTTTAAAAAAAGAGGGCCAGGGAAGTGGCTCAGAGATAACACACCTCTGGGTTCAATCCCCAGTACAAAAAATAAAAAATTGAAGAAACCGGGCAGGGAGGTGCACACCTGTAACCCCAGTGGCTTGGGAGGCTGAGGCAGGAGGATCGCAAGTTCAAAGGCAGCCTCAGCAACTTAGCAAGGCTCTAAGCAACTCACTGAGACTCTGTCTCTAAATAAAATGCAAAATAGGGCTGGGGATTTGGCCCAGGGGTCGAGGGCCCCTGGTACCTCCTCCCCCCCCCCCCTCAAAAAAGGAATAAAACCCAACAATGAACAAAGACCTAAAGGTGAAGGACTGCACTTTTCTTTCTTTCCCCTGAGCACACCTCCAGACTCCTCTGTTTCTCCTGTACCGGGACTGAGCCCACCCCCTGCCCTTTTTATTTGGAGACAGGGTCTCACTGCATGGCCCAGCCTGGCCTCCACTGGCCATCTTCCGGCTGCAGGCTCCTGAGCTGCTGGGATGACAGGTGTGCGTCACCGCACCTGGCCACATTTCTTCACAAGCCTCACTTTCAGGGGTGGGTGGGGAGCGGACCCCAGCCTGTCCCTGTCCCTCTGGCAAATCCCCCGAAATCCCCGAGGACTCTGGGCACTTTTTAGCTAAGGGGGAGGGGCAGGGCTGTGACGGGGAACTTCCTGGTGCTGTCCAGCCTGTCCTGGGGGTTTCCTTGGGTGACCTGGGCAGGCACCAGTACAGGATGATCTCAGCTGACCCTGGACACCCCAGCAGCACGGGGAGTGTGGGGGTGCTGTTCTCCAGCGCCTGGCCTCCGGGGTTGCTGTGGCTGGGGGGCCATCCCTGGACCGGGGAGTGGGCCAGCGGCTCTGAGGGGGGCACATGTGCCCTGCAGCTCTGTCTGGTCCCCCTGCACCTCTCCTCCCCCTGGCCCTCTCTGTCACTTGCCCATCTCTCCGTCTGTCCCTCAGTCTCCATCCTGAGTCCTTCTCTCGGGTCTCTGTCCATCTCCGCTCCTCTCAGCCTCTTCCGGTCCACCTCTGACTCTCCGCAACCCTCTGTCTGCCTGCTTTCTGGGTGTCTTCGTCCTCCTCCCCGGGGACCCCCCACCCTGCTTCCTGCTGCAGCCGGAAGGAAGGGAAGGAGGGCCGGAGCCCAGCCCGCTGTGCTGGGAAAGGCCACCGGGTCACTTCTCCCTTTTGCGGTCCCCCTTCCCTGCCCCCACCCCCAGGCTCTCTGCAGCCTGCACCCTCGGTGGCCAGTGAGGGGGGCTGGGGACTCCGCAGCCCTTGCTCATCTCTCCACTTGCCCCCAAACCGGCCAGTGAGTCAGCCAGCCGGGGAGGGAGGCTCGGTGGCGGGCGGGGCTTTCCCCACGGGTCCCCAGTGCCCTGCCTTTAGCCAAGCTCAGCAGTCCCCACGCCAGACCCTGAGAGATCAGTCACCGCAGCCATGACCCTGAGGCTCCTGCTGGCCCTGGCCCTCTGGGCAGGGGGCTGGTCCTGTGGGGGAAGGGCAGGTAAGCAGGGCCCCGGGGGTCGGGCGGGCAGGGGCTGCGCCTCAGCCTCGGCTCTCGCAGGCTGGCCACATGCCTGCTGTGGGGCAGGGTCACCCTCACAGTGAACGGACAGCGAAACAGAAAGCCAGGGTCAAACCCATCCCCAGGTGCCAGCCAGGAAGGGGGCCACAGCCTGCAGCTTCGTCCCACAGCCACGGGTTACAACCAGCGCAGATCAACAACATCAGGAAGAGAGTTGTGGCTGTCCTGGGCACGCCCACCTTCCCCTAAAGAGCACAGCCACCGCCATGTGACGGTGACAGGGTGGGTCTCCTGAGTCACCTGGAGATGGCTCCAGGTCTGCAGGACAGGGCGGGTCCGAGGCAGACCCCACGCTATTTCCTACCAGGGCATCTTGGGCCCCAGGACCATCCCCTGCACACACTCAGGGGCCACCATAGGGAGAACTGGAACTGCCTGCGTCCACTCCGGAGCAGCGTGCCCACATGTGGACAGGAGGCTCCTGTCCTTCACCCTCAGCCTCCCCATCTGGAAATGGGCTGGTGGGCCCGCCTTGGGTCGGTGTGTGGGGCGGCTGATGGGGCAGGTACCCGTCACCCCTGTACCCATTCTCCACATTCCTTCATGGGGCACCTACTGTGTGCCCGGTGTGGCTGGTGATAGGGTGGTGAGCCCAGGGCTGTGACCACTCTGGTGGCTCACCCTCCTGTCTTCCTCTGGTGGCCCCAGTGTCTTCAAGCCAGCCTCGGGTGCAGTGCCGTGCCTCTAGGTACCCGGTGGCCGTGGACTGCTCCTGGACCCTGCCACCAGCTCCCAACTGCACCACAGCCACAACCTTCATTGCCACATACAGGTCAGAGGGGCGAGAAGGGACCTCTAGGGGACTTGGGGAGGGGCCAGCCTCTGGCTGTGAGAGCCCTTGGAGACCCACACATCCCAGCCTTTGGAATTCGGGCGCAGCCCCATCCAGTGGAAACCGTAGGACAGCCATAGCGCACACCACAGGCCACCATGCACGTGGAACCTTCTAGACGCTGCTGCGTAAAACCAATATGAACAGCCAGGCAGAGTGGCACTCGCCGTCATCCCAGTTATCTGGGAGGCTGAGGGGGAGGTTCACAAGTTCAAAGCCAGCCTAGGCAACTCGGGGCGACCCTGTCTCAAAATAAAAAGGGGTGGGGTGTGGCTCCGAGGCTGGTGCTTGCCCAGCCCCATGAGGCGCGGGTTCAGCTCCCTCCCTGGCCCGCGGGAGGCCCGGGTTCAGCGGATGCTGCGGGGGCCCCGGCGCGGAGCCACATCGCGGTCCCCGAATCCGAAGCTCTGCGAAGCCCCGGGTCCCTGGGCTGTGAGCCCGCTGACCTGCCCGATGGGCTCTTCAGAACCCAGCACCCTGGTGCCTCCCGGGGCTGTGCTGGACACTCTGGGTCCCCCTGCGCTGTGACACCGGGTCACACAGCCAGCGAGGGCAGGACCCGACCAGGGCTGCCCTGCTCCCCCTCGCTGAGACCTGCTGCCTCCCGCGTCCAGGCTCGGTGTGGCCGCCCAGGGGCAGAGCCGGCCCTGCCTCCAGCCGACCCCCCAGGCCACCGGCTGCACCATCCCCGACGTCCAGCTGTTCTCCCTGTCGCCCTACGTGCTCAACGTCACGGCCGTGCGCCCCGGGGGCGCCAGCAGCGGCTTCGCGCCCTTCGTGGCGGAGCACGTCAGTAAGTGCGGGCGGGGCCGGCGGCGCCCTCCTGCCTCCCCCTCCCCCCGCCCTGACGCCTGACCCCCTCTCCCCCCACCACCCCCGGCTCCACCCTCGCCCCATGGCCCGCCATCCCCGCAGCAGCCACCAGGGGGCGCCCTGAACACCTGCGTCGGCCTCTCCTTCCTCACCCAGAGCCCTGCAGGGCTCCCACCTCCCTCGGTCAAAGCCCAAGTCCTCCCTGCCACCCTCAGGGCCCGTCCACTCCCTCCTCCTCTCTTCCCTCCCCTCTGCTCCAGGTACCCAGGCTCCTCACCACCCCCCTCTTGTCCTGCCTCAGGGCCTTTCTGTGCCTGGAGCACCTTCCCCCAGATGTCCTCTGTCCCCACTCCTTTCATTTCCCTCAGGTCTCTGCTCAGATGTCACCTCAAGTGAGGCCTCTCAAGTATGTTGGTAAAAATGCACAAACTGTAGGCGGCGGCACGTGCCGTCATTCCAGTGACTGGGGAGGATGAGGCAGGAAGATGACAACTTTCAGGCCAGCCCAGCAACAGCAGGTCCCCGTATCAAGCAAAAATGCAACCCTTAATATTAGAAACTGGTGGAGTTTAGTAAAACACGAAGGTCCCCAGAGACCAGGTGGATCAGCCCAGCTGCCACCTGCAGGTGACAGATGCACAGTGGTCCATCCACACCAAAGTGTCCTTGGCCAGGGCAGGAGGGAGGAGAAGGGCCCTGCCGTGTGGGTGGACCTGAGGACCTCGTGCTCAGTGACAGTCACACAGGCCAGTATGGCTCCAGAGGAAGGGAAGGTGCAGGACAGGAGAGTCCAGGGACAGGCCTCGGCCCCGTGGTGCAGGGCTGGGGGGCTGCATAACTTGGTGACAGCTGGGACACCAGAGTCCTCCGCCTCAGTGGAGAGTGCAGGATCTGTGTCTCCCACAGAAACACAGCGACTCCCGTCCTGCCCCACCAACCTGCACCTGTTTCCCCTCCTCCTGACCTTGTGAGCTCCAGGGCCCAGCAGTGGCCAGTGTGGCTCTCCACTGCGTCCTCTGTCTGGCGCGGTGGTGGGCGCTCAGGGGACACTTGTTGGGTGGGTGAATGACTGAATGGAGCCGCGTCCTGACCCTGCCTCCTGCTGCTCCACAGTCAAACCGGACCCCCCGGAGGCCGTGCGCCTCAGCCCCCTCCCTGGGCGGCAGCTGCAGGTGCGCTGGGAGCCCCCTCGGTCCTGGCCCTTCCCCGAGGTCTTCTCTCTGAAGTACTGGATCCGATACAGGCGTCAGGGAGCCTCCCGCTTCCGCCAGGTGAGGTCCAGGGGGGCACGGGAGGCTGGGGGCACCTGGGCCCTGGCACTCAGCTTGGGGCCACTAGACTGTAAGTAGAGCTGTCCAGCAAGTCCACGGCTGGCGCCAACCCAGAACCAAAAGCAGGGACTCAACAAGTGGGAAGGTGCCCAGGGTCACAGCCGTGACACGCACAGCCAAAGGCGGGACAGCCCATGACCACGTGCGGATGAGGGACACACAGTGTGGGCATCTGCACCTGGAGCCCTGGCAGCGCCCAGGGAGGATGACTGTTGGGAGGGGTCCCAGCACGGGCACTCATAGCTGCATCATGCACAGGGCCCGCGGGGTCCACAGGGGACCACGGCGGCCCAGCTCTAGGTCCCAGAGAGGACAGAGGGGCTGGTGAGAACAGGGCGTGCTGGACTATTGCACATAGAAGCACCTGAGGCTGCAGGGAGAGAAGGGAGGCCTGTGGCGGCCCAAGGAGGAGGGCCTGCCCTGGGGGTGGCCTACGCTCCAGCAGGGCATCATGTGGCCAGAGCCAGGGAGCCTGTGTCTCCTCTGGCCTCTGGCTCTTCTTAGTCACCAGGGACGCACCACAGGGATACACCACGGGGCTCCCCTGAGGACCTCCTCCAGTCCTGATCCCTTTCCAAAGCCTCACCTCTAAGCATCAGACCCCCGCAGTGGGGACAGACTTCACACCCAAACCAGGCCCCAAACATACCAGGGCCACACAGGCGGTGGGGACCAGCGTCCTGGGGCAGGGCTGGCAGCTGCCGGGGGCTCTGTGCACAGGCCCCACCCACCTCCCACCGACCCTCTCTACTCACAGGTGGGGCCCATCGAAGCCACGAGCTTCACCCTCAGAGCTGTGCGGCCCCAGGCCAGGTACTGCATCCAGGTGGCAGCCCAGGACGTCACGGACTACGGGGAGCCCAGTGACTGGAGTCTCCCTGCTGCCCCCGCCATGACCCTGGGCATGTAACAGCCTCCTGGGGCACCACAGGGACTGGGTCTTTGGACACCCCCTCCCTGCCACTGTGCAGAGGGTGGATGGCATCCCCCTGGCCTGAGCACACCTCTGGCTCCACTGCAGCCCGAAGACAGTGACCTTGACCAGTAACTCTGCCTGCCTGAGCCTCCATTTCCCACAGAGAAGCAGGGACATGCCCTCCCCCCACACAGCGCGGGGCTCTGTGAACCGTGAACCTCACATACTTTTATTAGATAATTTAATTAGAAGAATTGTTGACAGAAGCCCGTCTCCGTCCATTCTGTGTTCAGAGAACAGAACCCCCGGGCGGGGGCAGAGCTGGGCGCCTATGCAGAATGAATAGAGAGGCTGCCCGGAAGCCTGTGGGCATGGCTGGCGCTGGCCCCCATCAAGGGCCGCCTCTGTGTCATGCCAGGGCGGAGGTGCAAAGGCAGGGGAGCGTGAGGTGAGAGGGGAGGGCTACACTCTCCCCTGCTCAGCCCCCTCCCTGGGTGCCCAACCCACAGCTGAGGGGATCCATCCCAGCACTTGACTACGGGACACACGGATCTCAGCACCTCCATTCACTCAGGCAAGACCCAGAGAGGACTGAGCCCCAGGCCCTGCCCTTGAGATGAACCCGAGGTGAGAAAAGTGCAGAAGGGCACAGACTCAGCAAGTCACCCTGCCCAGGGGGCCAGCTCTGGACACAGACCAGGGCCTGGGGGTATCAAGGGGTGGGGGGCAGACTTCTGCCTGGAATGCTTCGGCAGAATCCGTGAGGTTCAGGGCTTGCTCCACTCCCCTCCTAAGGCTGCCCAGAAGCAGGAGTCGCCAGGGAAGGGTAAACCTGCGGAGCCTACAGGGAGCAGACCCTGAAGGTCAGAGAAAGGGCGTGGGCTTTCCAATGGACCTCCCAGGGGTCTCAACTCAAAAGCACTGCAGACAGCCTCCCCCTCACACCCTGGCCACCAAGCGGTGGGGTCTTGGTCTCCTGGTGCCACGGGGAGGCCCAGTCCCGGGCAGGCAGAGTAGAGCTCCAGACACCTAGCCCTCATCTCTGGGCCTGTGAACACGGTCCCTGCCACAACCAAGAAAGCCGTGGACTTGAAAGTGCTTTTGGTTCTTCTGGGTTGACACCAGCCGTACTCAAAAGTGTGCTCAAGATGAGAGATCTTTCATTAAGTCGATGACATTAGGGGCTGGGCGGTGGCTCGGTGGCAGAGCGCTTGCCTGGCAGGTGCCAGGTCCTGGGTCCGATTCTCGGTACCACATATAAATAAATAAAATAAAGGTCCATTGACAACTAAAAACATCTTTTAAAAATTAATGAAAATTAAGGGGAGTTATCCTCAATTACGAGGCTGCACAAAGGCCCTTCTAAGGCAGAGGACACGGTGGCAGCGGGAACGGGGGGCATTCGGGCACACGGCCTCTCCGTGGCCACCAGCCCTGTCCCTCCACGCCGGCCCGCCGACCACGAGGGCGCCTGCGCGACTCCACCACCAGCAGCAGCAAGTGGTCACTCGCCACGGCCACGCACGGGCCGCCGCGGAGGGCCCGGCGCGCATGGACCCGCCGCAGCCAGAACCGCGCGGACCCAGCTCCTGCGCGTCTCGACTCCCGCCCGGACCGAACCCGGGCCCGCAGGGCGGGGGCCGCGGGCGTAGAGCGCACAGAACGTAGTGCCACCGGGCCCCGCGCGAGCGCCGCGGCCGGGCCGGCGGGCGCCGAACACGCTACACACTTTGCCGAGTCAAAGAGTGAACGGCGGCGTCCCCGGCCAGCCGCGCCGCTGCCGACCTCCGGAGGGCGCTGCACCTCCTCCAACTTCTCAGACCTACACCGACCCCAGAACCTTTATTTCGCGCCACCGAAGTTGGAACTCCGGAGCGAAGATAGGAGGACTCGAAGCTTGATAGGCTACAGTCAGAGCCAATGAGAAAGGCAAGCTGTGTAGGTTGCAGTCAGTAATAGAAGCCGAAGGAAGTGACGTAAGAGGAAGTACAAGAATAGTCAGAGAAGCTCCATAAATAACGAGTCTAACCCGTTGTCTGGAACTAGCGAGACGAGAAGGCGGCAAAGATGTCGGAGCGCAAAGTTTTAAACGTAAGTATTTGGCAACCAGGGCTTTCTATCTGGCGCGGGACACCGGGGAACTCCGGGGGAGGTGGACTTCCTGTAATTTCCTTTTGGAACTTTTTTCGCCCCCCTCAACGGCCTTCCGCGGGGAGGGGCTTCCGAAACTCCTCCCAATCACCGTCCTCGGGTGGTGGGCGTCCGCGAAGCCTCGCCTTCTGGGGGCGGAGCTTGCAATCATCATCCAATCCCCTCGCTAGACTGGGATTTCCGCGGGAGGAGACTGTTCTGCACCACCACGTTCGGCGAGAGCGCTGCCCCTCTTGGTGGCTCTAGCCAATCCTGTTCCTTGGAAGGGTTAGGCTTTGCACATTGGCTCTGCAAGTGGGGGACTATCCCCAGGTCCTCAGTTCCCCCCATCTGTTGAGGGGACATTAGAAGTCTGTTGGCCGTGTACCTACACTTCAAGACACCAGTTTTCTCCAGAGTTATGTCAACAATATCTGATTCCTGAGTAGATGAAGCAAGGAAGGTTCCGTTTCCTCCTCTGTAAAATAGGCACATTGCTCTCTGGTAGAATCTTTGCTAGGGTTCCTCGAGGTGAGGGAGACGGGGCCCTCTGTGGTGCTTGAGGTTCACTGGGTGCTCACAGGAAGCGCCTTATCTTCTGATAGTGCAGTGGAGTTATTTTTATAACCCAAACTGTCCATCCTGTGTCTCAGCTCCATTCCTGTGCAGAAAGCAGTTACAAGAGCAGGCAGGAGGCTGCTGTCTTTAAAGTTTGCTTTCAGCTATGTTCAGTGGTGCACGCCTATGCTCCCAGCAACTTGGGAGGCTGAGGCAGGAGGAAGGCAAGTTGGAGGGCAGCCTGGGCAACTTAGTAAGATCCTGTCAAAATAAAAAGTCGAGGGGAGGGAGTGAGCACCTCAGTGGTAGAGGTCTTGCCTAGCATGTGTGAGGCCTGGGAGCCGTTCCCCACACTGCAGAAATGGGGGAACCAAGGGCAAAAAGAAAGAAGAGGCTGCTTGCCCGTTTTTTCTTGGCTGGTGTCTGGGAGCTTGAATTTCGGGATGGTTCCCTGATGACAGTGGCTCTCGGTACCTGTGCTGTTTGTGCCAACAATGTGGTTGGTGCTGAACCCCGGTGCTTTTGTGGGAGTCTTGAATCTTGGCACACGCTGGGCAGAAGGGGCAGCCGTGGGTCTGGGAGATTCCCTGGTAGGCTCATTTTGTGCATGTTGTCCCAACTCATCGTGGTATTCCATGCATCTTGTGACTGCTTGAAGAAGGTTCTGGAAACTTGTCTGCACCACCCACCTGACCTCCCCTCCAGGACCCTGGCTGATGGTTCTTGGAATCCTTTGGTTGATAAACCTCGGCAGTGAGGATGCCCTCCGGGGAGGACGCCCTCCAGTCCCCAGCCCTGGGATGATCTTGCCCTGACAAGGTTCCCAGGCCTCTTACCTCTGCCCACAGCCTGCCCCCATGTCTGAAAGACACTTCCTTCCTCTCCACAGAAATACTACCCTCCAGACTTCGACCCGTCAAAGATCCCCAAACTCAAGCTCCCCAAGGACCGGCAGTACGTAGTGCGGTTGATGGCCCCGTTCAACATGAGGTGAGTGTCCTGTGGGGCCACCCCATTCACAGAAGATGGACAGGGTGACCACCTCCACAGAGCTGGCCCGTCCCCGGGTGCAGCCCAAGTCCCCAGCCCAGGCTTCGACATCAACCCAGTGAGCCCGCAGCCTCTCAGCACCGCCCCGCCCTGCCCTCGCGAGGTTCGACTCCCTGATCGCTTAGAGCCCCAGCAGAATCCGCCATGTCCACCCTAGTGCAGGTGTGAAGACACAGAGGGCTGCCCCTTCATCTCAGCGGCCCCATCAGTCAGGCCTTTGCTGCCTCAGGGCCTTTGCAGGAGCCACAGTCTGTCTGAAGCTGCCGTGGGCTGGCCTCACCCCACCGTGACCCACCAGCTCAGCCATCACCCTCCCATAGCACCCAGATCTTGCCCTTTCTCCCCCTGTCAAATTACTAGATTCAGTTAACTCTGGGTCGCACAGTGTTCACATTCCAGCGCACCTGGAATCCCATCCACCTGTCAGTCAGGACACCTGGGGGCAGTGGGATGGAGAATGTCAGGGACCGGATCGTTTTCTGTCTCTGTTCCCTCACTCCCTCCTTCAGCAGTCTTTATCAGGCCCCGTTTGTCAGCGCCAGTGTGTACACAGGTGCCGGGGACAACCCTGGGACCCACAGTGTGCAGGAAGTGGAGGTGATGGGTCATCAGGTGGATACGCACAGGGCGCATGTGGACGTGCTCATCAGGCGGGAGGGGGAGGGCCTCTTAACTGGGGTCAGCAGAGAAACGTCAAAAGAAGCACCAGTGGAGCCGAGGGCTGGGGAAGAGGGTGTCACAGGTGTGGGAACTGCAAGCAAAGGCCCTGAGGTAGGACCAAGACGGAGGAGCTTGCAGGAAGAACAGGAGGAGAGCGTGCTGGGGCTGGGAGCCCAGGGCCGTAGTGGACGGGTGGCAGGAGCTCTGTCAGCCTCTGCCTGGCGACCTGGATGTCCTTGAGCACAGGCTTGTTCCAGGAAGGTCGGGCAGGCTGACCTCCCCGGGCTGGGCGCTCCCCAAGGAGGCAGCCTGTGGACAGGGGCAAGGAGAGCAGCGGGGGGCCGGGCCTGGGAGGGAGGGGGGTGGCAGTCTGCGGCAGTGCGAGTCCGTGCCCCCAGGTGTAAGACGTGTGGAGAGTACATCTACAAGGGCAAGAAGTTCAATGCTCGCAAGGAGACGGTGCAGAACGAGGTCTACCTGGGCCTGCCCATCTTCAGGTTCTACATCAAGTGCACGCGCTGCTTGGCCGAGATCACTTTCAAGGTAGGGCCGGCCACCGCACCTGCACCCCCCCCCCCCAGGGAAACCCCTTTACAGTTCATCCCGGAAGCAGGAGGGCCTGGAGAGGGGACCACGGAGCAGCTGAGGCAGCCCAGGTGGAGTCGGGGGAGACGCTGCTGGGAGCCTCCACAGGCCGCAAAGACACACTTTGCTTTTGGTCATCACCGTAAGGATTTGGGGACAGGATGAGGAGAACTTTTCTTGGTGCTGGGGATTGAACCCAGGGCCTTGGGCAGGCAGGACGAGCGCTCCACCCCTGAGCTGTGTCCCCAGCCCTGGGGGACACTCTTGGACACTGTTTTCCATACTCTGCCGTGTCTGAGGGTTTGGCATGGTTTCTTATTGTTGTTCTTGTTTGTGTTTCTGCTGTAAGCTTTGTTTTTTTGCAATTACATTTTTTTTTACTTAAATGAACAAAAAGTACATTTTTAAAAATTATACGTTTTGGGGCTGGGGTTGTGGCTCAGCAGTAGAGCACTCACCTCGCATGTGCGAGACCCAGGGTTGGATCCTCAGCACCACATAAAAATAAATAAGTGAAATAAAGGTGTTGTGTCCAACTACAACTAAAAAATAAATATTTCTAAAAAATTATACATTTTAAGCCAGGCACAGTGGTGCACTTAGCAACTCAGGCGGACTCCTGTTCTTCCACTGTCCTGAGCAACTTAGCAAGACCCTATCTCAAAATCAAAAATAAAAAGGGCTGAGGATGTGGCTCAGTGGTCAAGCATCCCTGGGTAAATCCTGGTACTAAAAAAGAGGAAAATGGATTTTAACCTGAATTCTGAAGTTCATGAATATGAACATGCATGTGTTTTTCAAAGACCAACAGTCTTAACCCTTTATACTGACGCCCGTGTGGACGTGGGCTAAGAACAGAATCCACACAGCACTGCCTTCCTGAAAAGTCCTGCTGTCACCCGCCGCCACCTGCCCAGCCAGGCGCCATGCAGATGGGCAAACGCTCATGACATTTGCTTACGTGATTTTAAAAAATGTTTCTAGGCCGGTCAGGCTCAGTGGCCCACTTCTGCAGTTACTGCCACTCGGGGCTGAGGCAGGGCAGGGCGTGTGGCTCAGACATAGAGTGCTTGCCTGGATTTAGTCCCCAGGGTGCCAAAGGAATTTTTTTTCTAGGCACGCGCGCGTGCACACACACACACACACACACACACACACCACAGGGGTCACGCTCTTCCTGGATACTTGTAGATCGCAGAAAAGTCATGAAGGTAGCCTGGGCAGCTCCTGTCCACCTGCTGCCCCAGTGTCAGCATCTCCCATGGCCGTGGTACATCTGTCCCAGTCAGATACCAACCGCGGAACGTCACCATTTGCCAAGTAGGACCTCCGGGTGGATCCCAGCGTTCAGCTCCGCGTCTGATCCCGGAGGCCGGGGGCACGCTGTATTCATACCTGGGGTGTGACTTTTAACCAAGGACCAAGTGTCTCACACAGCCACACAGAGAAGGGGAGGGCACACATGGGTGAAGGTCTGAAGGTGGGTTTGCAGATGTGCGGAGGCCGTGGAGCGGAGGCAGAGGGTGAAGAGGACAGGTGGGGGGGTTCAGAGCCCAGCCAGGGAGCTATCTGCAGACGGGATGGAGCCTAGAAGGGAAGAACCAGGCCCGCCAAGCCACAGGGCAGGAAGAGGGACAAGGATGGGTGTCGGCGTCCAGCTCCAACAGGGGGTCTCAGGAGATGGTGAGGAGTCGGTGAAAGGCGGCAGAGAAACAACACAGACAGAAGTGAAGGTGCTGACCCCCGTCTTTACTTGTGAAGTTGATCATACATACTTTTCATTTTGGCAGGCTCACAGTACTTTGTGGTTACAAAACAGGAATCATGATTCAACGAAACAGAATATTACGTAGCTACAATTAGATAAGAAGAATGTCTCTTGGCTTATGCATAAGGGACCATTTTTCCTTTAAGTTCGAATTTTGCTTTGAGCTATTTCTGCTTAGTTAATTTTTAATAATAGAAACGTCCCAGACTATTGGCCAACATCTTGACTATTCTTTCTTGACTTACTGACTAGAAGCAGCGCCACAGTTATGGCAAGTGGTTAGCTTGAAAAGAGAGGCTTCTAATTTTAATCAAACAAGAGTAAGAGCACAAACCATTGTGCACAGGGACAAGAACAAGTTGCCCAGTACCAAGCACTAATCTCTCTTCTTAACGTTAATTTTTTAATATTTTTTTTAGGTGTAGATGGACACAACACAATGCTTTTTTTTTTTGGCGGACAGAACATCTTTGTCTGTATGTGGTGCTGAAGATCGAACCTGGGCCGCACACATGCCAGGCGAGCGCGCTACCGCTTCAGCCACATCCCCAGCCCCAACATTGATTCTTCTTCTTTAGATTTTAATTTCTCAAAAACTTCCCTGACTGTTTTTCCTACAGGGGGTTTCTCATTAAACATTAACAATTTATGTTCCACAGCTGAATCCTTGCACTTAGAGCAAACAGATCTATTCTCCAGAAGTAATTGCATTAATTGGGAAAGTCACATTTTTTCCTTCATTCTTAATGGTCATATGAGAAGTCACAACTTTTTTTTTTCTTTTTTTTCTTGGTGGTGCTGGGGTTTGAACCCAGGGTCTTGTGCATGCTAAGCAAGCACTCTACCAACTGAGCTAGATCCCCAGCCCGAGAAGTCGCGACTTATTAAAGGAACACAGAAACAAACCAGCCCGTTCCCAGAAACATGCTTGCTCCTCCAGAGGATGGACGCCTTGCGCCATCCACCTCAGTAGGCCTTGCCTTTGCGGGAGTCGGGGAGGGCGCAGCGGATGGGGAAGAGTTAAGCCCCTGAGCGGGGAGCAGCCTGGTCTGCCCGCCCGGTGCCCTGGCACCCAGACTTCTGCTGCCCCTCCCAGACAGACCCTGAAAACACCGACTACACCATGGAGCACGGGGCCACGCGGAACTTCCAGGCGGAGAAGCTCCTGGAGGAGGAGGAGAAGCGGGTGCAGAAGGAGAGGGAGGACGAGGAGCTGAACAACCCCATGAAGGTGGGTGCGCTGCGCGGGGCGGGGCCGCCTGCTGACCCACGCCCTCCGCGTGGGCCTGGGCTGTGGTGAGGAAGGAGCCTCCTCCCTGGGCCTGGGGCCTGTCACTGTGCACAGCTGCCCTGGCCCAGGGGCTCTCCAGGGGGACTTGGTCTGCCACCCGCCCCTCTAATCGAGTCTAGACAGGACAGCTCGGAGCAGCACGGGGGTCACCAGGGGGAAGCAAGCAGGTGGCCTCTGGGAGCCAGGAAAGCCAGAAGAGGAAGGGGCCCTGGGCCTCCGCCCTGGAGGAGCCCCTGCAGTGGGGCTGGGCCTGCAGCCTGCGGGCAGCCAGGGAGGCCCGTGAGATGACCAGGGCACTCCTGACCCCGGCCAGGAGGCAGTGCTGCGGAGCCCAAGTTACCCAGCAGGGGAGAGGAGGGGCAGGAGCTGGTCCGCAGAGGACAGGTGCTTCCCGGAGCCCGTCAGGCCACTCGCGCTCTGGGCCTCTGGGTGCTCGTGCGTCAGGCTGTTCTGCGCCTGCTCTGGGAGGACCCAGGGGAAGCCTGTGGGTATTCCTCACGGCCCCCCGGATGCAGTTCCACAGGGCAGGCCTGGCGGTCACACAGCCGGCAGCACCCGGGTAGTGTCCCCCGCCCGTTCTGCTGGCCGCCAAGTCCCCTGTGTGGCCCAGTCCCTGAGCCTGGCTGCTTTGGTGAGGTTGGGCACCTTGGCCAGACCCTGGAGCGGGTGCCGGTTGTCCTGTACCCACTGCCCTCGAGGAAGGTGCCAGGCTGGACCCCGCTTCTCTGGGGCCGGCTGTGGCGGTCACTCCCCAAACCTCAGGGTTCCCGTGGACCCGAGGGGCCCTCCTGAGTGGAGGGGCGCCCAGGGTGGTGGCCAGGCTGGGCGTGGCCTTGACGCCGGGTGCCGCAGGTGCTGGAGAACCGCACCAAGGACTCCAAGCTGGAGATGGAGGTGCTGGAGAACCTGCAGGAGCTGAAGGAGCTCAACCAGCGCCAGGCGCACGTGGACTTCGAGGCCATGCTGCGGCAGCACCGCCTGTCGGAGGAGGAGCGCCGGCGGCGGCAGCAGGAGGAGGACGAGCAGGAGACCGCGTGAGTGGCCGCCCGTGCCCCGGCACCCCCCTTCCTGGGGCCACCGTCCCTCATGGTCTCTCACGGCATCTGTCCTGGGGTCCTCGAGCCCACTGTGCTCCGCCGTCCCCTGGGGTCCCCAGGCTCAGCACCGGGCGTCCGGGGCCGTGGGTTTGGTTTTCTTGTGGGATTGTCCCCCGTGCTGGGCAGGTGCTGGCCACCAAGCCACACCGTCGGCTGTGGTGCTGGGTGGCGGGTCCCAGAGCAGAGCCACCTGCTGGAGACGGCGCGGGGACTGGGAGGGCAGTCCCAGTCCCAGGCAGGGCTCCGGAGTCTTCCAGGGGCACCCGGGCCACCCGGTTTCCCCACAGTGAGCTGCGGTGGCAGAGCAGAGGTCACTGCGGGCTGGCAGAGACCCTTTCTTGTCCTGGGGAGTCACACAGGTCCCCAAGGCCCCCCAGGCCCCCCTAGGCCCCCAGGTCCTCCCTCAGGCCCCTCAGGCCGCCCAGCAGCCAGGCTCCAGGGAGAGCAGCAACTTCCCCCAGGGTTAGGCCCAGCACCCCCCGTGGGGAGGGGAGCCCCAGCTGTATTCTGGGGTCACAGCCGCAGGCCTCCTGGGTCAGTGCCTGACCCCTGACCACCATGCGCCTTCTGTAGCTTTGCTCCATTGCTGGTCAGTCCTGTCCTGTAGCTGTATCTCTGTCCCCCTGGGCCTTGGGTGGGGTCAGAGCACAGCCGGGCTTGGTGGCACCTGGGGCAGGCAGTGGTCACTCTGCCACAGCCAGCTACGTACCTGGCACTTGCCCCCTGCCCTGCCTTGGCGGTTGCTGTGGCCGTCAGCGGGTCCAGGGCTGAGGCCAGTGTCCAGGCAGTCCCGAATAGTCCCCAACCAGGGCTGCAGCCCAGACGCGCTGGACTCAGCGTCCAGGCACCTGGCCACTCACCCCTCAGGGAGGAGGGGGGTGAGTCTCAACACGTGGTGCGCCCTTACCACATCCCGCAGGGACGGTAGGGCCCTGGCAGGGGGTCCTGGCCGAGTCCCCTGCAGAGTGCCCCCCGCCCTGGCCTTCCCGCAGGGCCTTGCTGGAGGAAGCGCGGAGGCAGCGGCTGCTGGAGGACTCGGACTCTGAGGACGAGGCCGCGCCCGCCCCGCCCCGGCCCGCGCTGCGGCCCCAGCCCACCGCCATCCTGCACGAGGTGAGCCCGGGCCCCCTGCCGCAGTGCTGCGGGCACGGGGGGGACGGGGGGACGGGGAGCCGGGGCAGCTGGGCGGCCCTGGAAGGCTGGGCAGCTGGCGCTGCAGCTGCTCTGGCCGCCTTAGGCCCTGTGCCATGCGCCAACTGTTGTTGAAACCGGGTGACGAGTGGCGGGTCTGCTGTTCCCTCCCTGCTGAGCCTGGGAAGCTCGGGCAGAGTGGACACTGAGGTTTGTTTCTGGTCACAAGCCAGTCCCCTGGGCGGTCAGGACTTCTGGGCAGCTCTGCTGGCCCTACTGAGCCATTCAGGGGCTGCGGCTCCTGGAGTGTCTCTTGGAGCGGCTGTGCCTGTCCAGGTGGCCCAGGTGACCCAGGTGGCCCGTGGCACCGCGTTGCAGCTGAGGGGAAGCAGGGGATGGGGGCTCCCGCAGACCCGGGTGTGGCCCACCATGGCCCCCAACATCCCTCTGGACCAGAACATGGTCTCCAGGCTGAGTCTCGCTGCGAGGGAGGCTGGGAGGAGGCTGGCTAGCTGACCGGGCTGACCGCACCGCTAACTGGACAGGAGGGAAGAACAGAGCTTGGTGGGCAGCCAGGTCCAGCGCTAGCCACTGGGCAGACCTCAGGTGACAGCAGTTCCAACTGTACGGACATTGGCTTCTCCCCCCTCACACCCAGGAGGCCCTGGGTTCGCCCAGCACAGAAGGTCAAGAGAGCTCTGGCCCCCGCTGCTGGCCCCTGGTGTTGCCCACCCACCGCCACCGCCCAGGGCCTGGGGTCCTGCTCCTGGAGCCCCTCCCCTCTGCTCCCCCTCCTCGTCCCTCAGGGTCCCTCAGCACCACCGATGCCCCCAGCACCTTTGAGAGTGCTGCCCCGCTGCCCGCCTGGGGGGACGGTGCTGGGCACACCTGAGCTGGACGTCTGCCTGTCCCGCACCCCTCGCTGTCCCGCCCGCAGGGCCTCAGTCCCAAGGTTGCCAGTTCTGTTTAAACACACGGGGACAGGGCCCCGGGCGGGGGGGGGGGTGAAGAGTCCTGCTGAGCCCCTTCCTGCCCCCTCCCGGGCAGGGCCTCCGTTTCCCCTGGACCCTCAGACATGGTGACTGGCGCCCAGGGAGGGGCAGGAACCTGTGGGGGCAGCGGACCAGCGTGGCGACAGGACCTGGCCGCCCGCGGGGCCGGGCAGACAGCTAACAGGCAGCCAGGGCCTGGGCACTCGGGCCTCCGAGAGACACTCGCCGGGTCTTGAGGGACGAGTCGGAGCTGGCCAGGGCAGGAGGAGGGAAGGGCCGTCAGGGAGGAGTGGGCGCGAAGGCCAGGTGCCAACGGGGTGTGAGGGGAGGAGGCGCAGGACGCCACTCCCAGCCTCGGGCCATGGCTGCCAGGTGACAGCAGGGCAGGGGCTGGGCAGGGAGCCCAGCGAGGGACTGGACTGGGGCAGGCCACTCACGAGTCCGGTCACCCCACAGGCCCCGAAGGCCAAGAGGAAGGCAGAGAGCGCGGGCCGGGCCCAGCTGTCGGGCCTGGTCATGGTGAAGAAGGCAAAGACGGCCGCGGCGGCGGGGAGCACGGGGCAGGGCCCCAGCCCAGGTGAGGTCCCCAGAGCTGGGCGCAGTGCCTCCCGCCGCCCCGGTTGGCAGCAGTGCCCTTACGGTTCTAGAAGCTTCATGTGGGGTGGGGCGCGGCCTGTCCCCCACAGCGGCCAGTTACTGGACCAGGGGAGAAGGGCTGGGGCTCATTTTTCCTTTAATTACAGATGAAAGTGGCCCCTCAAGGCCCAAGGCCCGGGCTGCTGTGGCTCTGCTGCAGCGCTGGCCAGGCCCACGGGAGGCCGGCCTCCCTCCCTGCACCTCACTCACAAGATCCAAGTCACACAGCAGCTTATAGCTAAGCCCCGTGGCCCGCCACCCCTGTCTTCAGATGTCACGGTCCCCTGCGGACCCCTGGCAGGTGTTCACGGCTGCACGGCCCCCAGCCCACATCAGCTCTGAGGTGGAGAATGGTGGGTGGGACGGGTCACGGGGCTGAGCCACCTGGCTGCCCACCCGGCCTCCCGCCTGCTTACCTGGCCTGCACCAAGGGACCCCCACCCGCCTCTGTCCTGTCCTTTAAAATTCAAGCAGAAATGTGGCACGGCTGGCAGGAAGATGGCGGGCACTCCCTGGTAGGACGTCCAGGCGCCATAAGCCACTGTGGCCAGTCCCATGTCGCCCCTTCAGCCAGATGTGCAGGGGCCTCACCTGGAGCCGCGCAGCAGGGTGGACGGTGGGCCCGGACCCTGCCCACTCTGTCACAGCGGCTCAACTTGGACAGGGAGCCGTCTCCACTCAGCAGTGCTTCACCTGCCAGGGAGGCGTCCGCGGGCCACAGGCCGGAGGCCAGGTGGCCGAGTCCCCTCCAGGCGCCCTCCACAGGCTGGGCCACTCCACCTGTCCCTGAGCCTCTCCTGTCCCCACAGGTGCCCCGGAGAGCAAGAAGACTGCAGACCCGGCTCCCCGCACGCCTGGCACCTCCTCCCTGAGCCAGCTGGGCACGTACGGGGACAGTGGGGACAGCGACGGCAGCAACTGAGAGCCCCACCCAGGCCCAGGGCATCGCAGGCCTCGGTGCTGCCGTCCGAGGCGGGAGCTGCTCATGGTCTGGGCAGGAGGCTCCACACGACCTGGGCCACAGGCAGCAGCAGCAACGTCACCCAGGCTGAGGGCCAGCGAGGCTGCGGGGGACTCGGTTTCTGTGCCGCCTGCAGCGGCCCTGCAGCACCTCCGGGTTCCTTCCCACCTGCAGGGTCCAGGTTGAGCTCCTGCAAGCCCAGCGCCCGCGGCCTCCTGGCCTGAGGGCAGCCGTGTTCTGGGATGGGGGCGTCCTTCCCTACTTGGCTCCATCCCTTGCCCCATAGAACTGTCTAGAACCACTAAAAGGGCCTTGCCGCACTGGCTGGGCACCAGCTCTCTGCCAGGATCGAGCAGGGTTTGGGGTGGCCCCGGCTCCGCGGGCCCCGCGTACCACTGTTGGTGCCCGGATCCGGTGTCGGTTCGTTTGCTGTCGCTGCAGCGCGGCGCCCAAGGTCGGGCCCTTTATAAAGAAGTTTGTTTGGCTCACAGTCCCCGAGGCTTGGCTCTGGCAAGGGCCACCGTAACCGCGTTGCCTACTGTGGCATCACATGTGGCAGGAGTGGGTGCCAGAGGGAGGGTCACACGGTGAGCCGGGAGCAGAGCTGGGGAGGCCCGGCTCACCCTGGGGTGGCCCAGGTCTGGGAGACAGCAGTTCCTTCCAAGGACCGCCTTGTGACTAGCCACCTCCACCTTCCCTGCTCAGGGACGCTCCCAGCACATGAGCCACACCCAGTCACAGCAGCGTCCCTCCAGGGGACAGGTGGCTGCCTGCTGGGGTGGGCCGTCCCCCTGTGCAGGTGTCTCTCGGGACCCTCGGAGGTGGGACTGCAGGCGGGAAGGAGGTGCGTGCTGGTGGCTGGGGCGCCCCAGGGTAGAGGGGCTGGGAGGTGGGGTGCTGGCAGCCCGGGAGGCCCCAGGTTCATCCCAGCTCCACACAAAAAATAAGTAGAAAAGGAGGAGGGGAGGGGGCCAGGGTTAGGGTGTGGCTTAGGGACGCCTCCGGGTTGGGCAAGGCCTGGGGCTGGCCCTGTCCCAGTGTGACCTCATAAAGGGGGATCTGGAGCCAGGCGCAGTGGCCACCCCTGCCACAGGAGGCCGAGGAGGCCGAGGAGGAGGGCAAGTGGGCAGCCAGGCTGGGGGCTCAGTGGTGGAGCACCCCGGGTCCCCCCACCCCGTACCAAAAATAAGGGGAGCTTGGACAGCAGGCGGGGGGATGGGAGGGGGACCCTGAGGGGCACGGGGCTCCCAGAGCCTGGGGGAGGCATGAGGGAGCCCACCCTGCTGGCCTCCACAGAGGGAAGCAGAAATGGGTCCCATGAGGATGGGCAGAGGCCTCCCTGGGGGACACCTGGCCGTTCCCTTGTCTGTGGCCTCCTGGCCCTCATGTGCGTGTTCCTCACATGGCCATCTCCACCTCTGTCCCCCTCTTCTGAAGACTCTTGAAAATGGAGACCATCGGGAAGGACCTCCAGAGGGTGGTTGTGTTGCACTAACGGGGACGAGCTCCCTCGGGGACGGAGGGGCAGGGCCCTAGAGAGGGGGCTCAGCACAGCAGTGCAAAGGGCCTGGGGCAGGACCAGCCAGTGGAGCAGAGGAGCCCAGTGGGCTGGGAGGGCTCTGTGGCCTGTGTCTGCCGGGAGCCCACGTCCTCTGGTTATGTGGGTGGCTGTACTTGGGGCCTGGTGGCAGCGCTGTGCAGCCGAGACCTGGCACAGCACGTGCTGGAGGCTGACGAAACTTGCCAAGGTTCCTCGTCCCCTGGGTACAGAGGGAGGGGCTGCACCCTCCTGAGGTGGGCTGCCTTGGGGACCAGCTGGGGCCCTTGGGGGCAGGGACGTCCCTTGGAGAGATTCTTGATGGCAGCCCCTGGAGACCCTGAGCAGGCCGCCCGGCCAGGCCCGTCAGGGTTCCTGGCTTCCAGAGCAGGAGGTGGGGCGCTGCTTGGTGCCCAGTTGGGGGACTGTGTCCTGGCCGCAGTGGGTCACTAGCCTCATGGCTGGCCCTAGCTCTGAGTACACAGCTCTCCTCCTCGGGGGTGGCCCGATGTCCCCGGTTCTCTGGCTCCAGCAGCGGCTGCTGGGAGACCCACCCCACTTCTCCAGCGCCTGGGTGGCCTCAGGCAGACGGGCACATGGCTGGGGCACACTGACTGGCGTCTGGGGGTTGCGTTCCGGGAGCTGGCGTCTCCCTCCTGTGACTTTTCTGAGTGGAGGCTGAGCCTCGTGGCCTCAGCCAGGCTCCGGAGGGGAGGCCCCGGGGAGGAAGGGGCGCCTGAGACCCTCCCTCGGGGTCAGGGGCTGAAGCGCTTCTATGGGAGGATGTCCCTTGCTGGGACAGGGCCCTGACGTCCTGGGCGCCCGCAGACTCCCTTCAGGCAGATTCTGCAAGTGAGCGCCCTTCAGGGAGAGGGAGGGACGGTCCCCGAATGATTAGGGGACAGGGGGGTGGCAAAGCAGCTCTGCAGATGGCTCCCTGGGAAGGCGCTCCAGGACCAGCCAGAGCTCCCTGACAAGGCCCTGGGTGACAGTGGCAGCTGGTGACAGTCATTGGATGTGCTCGTCTTCTGTATTCAGCAACGTTTAGCAGCTTCACGTGGCTGCGGGGAGGGCTTGGCACCAGACAGCAGCCCAGCTCCAGAGGGTAGCTGCCAGCAGCTCCCCCACGCCCCGCCCCCGCCTCTCCCCCATGCCCCGCCCCCGCCTCTCCCCCACGCCCCGCCTCTCCCCCACGCCCCTGCCTCTCCCCCACGCCCCTGCCTCTCCCCCACGCCCCGCCCCCGCCTCTCCCCCAGGCCCATTGGCCAGCCTTTCCCAGGCCCTTGCTCTAAACCACCCTTTTGCTTAAATTCTCTTGTTTTC
This sequence comes from Ictidomys tridecemlineatus, assembly GCF_052094955.1. Taxonomy (NCBI): domain Eukaryota; kingdom Metazoa; phylum Chordata; class Mammalia; order Rodentia; family Sciuridae; genus Ictidomys; species Ictidomys tridecemlineatus. The sequence continues at coordinate 2,554,627 of NC_135478.1, forward strand.
CTGGCGCTGGGGACTGAACCCAGGGGTAGCCCACCACTGAGCCACTCCCAGCCCTTTTTTGTTTTTTGAGACAGTCTTGCTATGTTGCTGAGGCTGGCCTCAAGTTTGTGAACCTCCTGCCTCAGCCTCCTGAGTTACAGGGATTGTAGGTGTGCACCACTGCACCTGGCTTCCTTGTTTTCTTTTGATTCATTCACACTTAACTTTTGCCAAGTTCATGGAGCATCTATTACTATTATTTATCTAACAGCGCTAAATTTTAATCTGACCACATTCTAAACTGCAAAATAAAAAAATAGAAACAATACATATGAAAATGTAGTAGAGTTAATATAAAAATAAGGATTTTGTATGACGTATTCCATTACATTAGGTACAATAATAAAATATAAGTCAAATAAATGCAAACTGCAACCACAGGCCAAATCTGGCCCTTGGTCTGTCTTTATAAATAAAGTTTTATTGACAGCCTGACCTGCCTACTTGTGTGCTCCTTCTTCCTGCCCCTCCGACCCCCTGAGAGCTGAGAACCCACAGGGAGTCACCGTGGGTCATCCAGCTCCTCGATCCGCTCTTGTTCCCAGCCTTCCAGGGCGGGGTCATGACAAGACTCCAGCCCT